>NW_023270447.1:30846890-30997314 GCF_011800145.1 Mirounga leonina
TTTATTTATTTATTTATTTATTTATTTATTTATTTATTTATTTATTTATTTCTGAGAGAGAGAGAGCGGGAGTGTGGGAGGGGGAACGGAGTGGCAGGGGGAGAGAGAGAATCCCAAGCAAGCTCCTGTTGAGCGCAGAGCCCATCGCAGGGCTGAATCTCAGGACTCTGAGATCATGACCTGAGTCAAAATCAAGAGTCTGATGCTCAGCCAACTGAGCCACCCCGGTGTCCCATATACATTATCATATTTAAAGTTCACAGTAACTCTGTGAGGTATGTCTACTTTAATCTCATTAAGTTAAAGATCTCTGTTCAATGAAGGACAAATGGACAAAGCTGAAAGAACAATAATAGGAGGGGGAGAACATATCTGAAATGTCTAGAACCAATGAAGGATTAAATACCCGTACTTTGTAAGGAACTCCTGCACATAAAAAAGGAAAACATAGAAAATCCACCTTTAAAATAGACAAAGAATTTGAACAGGCAGTTTATGAAAGAGGAAATCCAAAAGGCTAATAAGACATGCTCAAAAGTACAAGTACTCAGAGAAATGCATATTAAAAGACTAGGCTATCACTTTCCCCCTATAAGAATGGAAAAAAAAAATCAAGTGTGGGGGGTGTAGGAATCCTCATGCACTACTGGTGGTAGTTTAGATGGGACATCTATTTTGGAAAGAAATCTGGCCCCACTTCATCAAATTAAATATGCAGATACTTTGCCCAAGTGATTCTACTCCTTCTTTGCTCACAGAATCTTAGCTCTTTTTCTGGAAACAGTGTTACCAGCCATAAAGGACAAGTAGTGATTGATCTTTGCTAGTCCTACCAATCCTGCACCTTTTTGCTGGGTCTGGAAATGGGCATGTGTCCAAGTCCTGGAAAAGCATACTTAAGGGAAAGCCTGCTGGGAGGCTACTAAGATCGCCTTCTTGATATACAAGGATATGATATTTGGAACTTCAGCAACCATTCTGCTACCATGAGAAACAAATAAGAGTCCCAAAGGCAATATGCTGAGACAGAGGATCAGGAGGACACTTGGTCTTTGAAGAAATCATTGAGTTTACAAACCAACCTTGAAACTCCCTTTCAGTGGACTGCTTGTCTTGCCAGCTAATTGAATATGTTTTTTGTTGCTTTTGAGCAAATCATCCTTACTGATGCAGTGCTCAAATGGTCGTTGAATGAATAAATGTTGATTGTGATAATTATCAGAAAACAAATTGTTTTTTGTTGGTCTCTATTTCTACAAAAGAAGATGGTAGAGAAGTAGAGGAAATAATGGATGCAGATAGCATAATACTAAAAAATATTGGCTATGAAAATAGCTACACTAGATCCTGTTTAAGACTGCCATAACAGATTACGGCAAACCAGGTGGCTTAAAACAACAGAAATTTACTCTCACAGTCCTGGAGGCTGAAAATTTAAAATCAATGTTGGCAGGGCTATGCTCTCCCTGAAGTCTCTTGGGAAGAGTCTTTCCTTGCCTCTTCCAGCTTCTGGTGGCTCCTAGCAATCCTCGGTGTCCTGTGGGTTGGTAGTTACATTAATCCACCATTTTACGTGACTCTGGTCTCTGTGTGAGTCTCTGCCTCTTCTTGTAAGGACACAATTACTGGATTTAGGGGCCCATCCTAATGCAGTATGATCTGTCATTTTGATCCTTATCTTGATTACATCTGAAAAGACCCTCTTTTTTTTTTTTTTTATTTGAGAGAGAGAGAATGAGAGACAGAGAGCATGAGAGGGGGGAGGGTCAGAGGGAGAAGCAGACCCCCTGCCGAGCAGGGAGCCCGATGCGGGACTCGATCCCGGGACTCCAGGATCATGACCTGAGCCGAAGGCAGTCGCTTAACCAACTGAGCCACCCAGGCGCCCCGACCCTCTTTTCAAATCAGGTCACATTCTGAGGTTCCAAGCATTCATAAATTTTGGGAGGACACTATTCAATCCACTACAGATCCTAGATGTTTTATTTATTTCATCGATAGCAGGAGTATCTGAACTCTAAATCTTCCATTTCTATAACATTCTCATGAATATCTTTATATTCTCTCTTATTTGCATTTTAGCTGATATAAATCTGTTGTGAATAATGTAATTTCTTATTGTGTCATTATTAAAAGTTCTACACTATGATATATTATTTGTGGGAAATAGTTACCTTTCTGCTGATTCTTGTTAAAGGACATTACCACTCAAAATATTACAGACACCTCAGTGTACTGAGAAGCAAACAAGCAAACAAATAAAAATGATCACTTAAATAAAATTGACAGCACTTTACTTATTTAGCATTTATGGTGGCATGGTATTTATTAACAGACTCTATTTTTCTTCCTTTTGGTTTTCCTAGAGATGTTAATCCTTAACAACAAACATCATTACAGCATATTTATTACAGAGATATTATTCTACCCTCTCGCCTTCCAAAGCTATCTCAAATTACAGTTTGGAAAATACTTATCTGGAAATTGTAACAGAAGGTTCTAATTTTGAGAAATTTGGAATTCCAATTTTTAATATCAAATTATTTCATTTATGAAATTCCTTTGAGAAAAATTCCTTTAGTGATATATTTTGTGTTGATTTCAAAATGACTTCTGTCCTTTTTTCCTTCACTTGTGTTCCTTAATTTTGATCTGATAAAAATAGAACTTCAACTAGCAAAGAAGCTGGGTCTTATTTCCCTCAAGGTCAATGTTAAGTGCATTTCACAAGCTCTCCTTGGTAGATCGGCTACCAAAAGTAATAAATTTAACAGTTTCCTAATGTTAGCTTTAGACAAGGAGGCTGTTTAATCATTGTTGTATTTTACTTGTCTAGTGGCTTTATTAACTTAAATATTTTATTTGACTGAAGTATTTGAGAGAGAGAGAAATGTCTGATTGTTAAACTAAATTTGGCTAAATCAATCAGTGAGCAGAGCATTTCCAGCACTGAGCAGCTGTTGTTACCAGATACAAAGAGAGGGAGAGATGTTAGTTATTCCTTTAAAAACCACTAAAAGTATTCATTTTTTATGAAAATAAAAGTGATGTTTGCTCTTCATAGAAAATTAAGAAAATTGTATTTCCCATTTCTTTCTAGCAAATTCCCATTTATCCTTGAGTTCTAAGCTGTAGTTCCTCAGGAAAGCATCCCCTGATTAGGTGAGGCTGCCCTCCTATATGATGATGTCACCAGTACTTCTTTGTTGAACTTATCACAATATAATTAATTAATAACTTGTGTAATTGTCTGTTTAATATCTGCCTTCCCTGCTATTTCTAAGTTCTATGAGGGTGGGGACTGTGTCTATCTTATTCCCATCTGCATCCTCAGTTCTTAGCATATTCTCTAGCACAGGGTAGATGCTCAATGAATAACCGTTGAGTAAATGAATGGATAAATAGAAATAGAACATCCATAATCTCAATACCCAGGACTAGAAACTGATAACATTTTAGTAAGCTTTCTTCTTATTTTTGTCCTTTTTTTTTAGATGGTTAAGAAATTATTCCATATAAAATTTTCTACATTATTTTCACTTAATATTATCTAGTTTTTTTAATGATTATTTTTATTTAAGATGCTGTATAAATCCATGAGGATTTCAGAGAAGTTCAGATAATTCTGAAGAATGGAGAGTAAAAGCCCTCTAAAACCCCAGTCTCCCTTCTCAGATCTCCAGGGGATGACCATTGTTTACAGTTTAAGTACTGGTAGTAGTCCTCTCGCTGCTGTAACGAATTACCACAAACTTAACAGCTTAAAACAAACAAATTTACTATCTTATAGTTCTGGAACTCAGAAGTGCAAAATGGATTGGTAGAGCTGAGTTTCTCTTGGAGGTGCTAGGGGAGAATCCATTTCCTTGCCTTTTCCAGCTCCTAGAAGCTACTCATATCCTTGGCTGGTGGCTCTTCCTCACTCTGACCCCTGCTTCCGTCACCACATCTTTTCTTCCCTGACACTCTTGCCCTCCTCTTATAAGTACCCCTGTGATTACACTACGCCCGCCCAGAAAATTCAATATAATCTCCCTTACTCAAGAACTTAATCACATTTGCAAAGTCCCCTTTGTCCTGTTCGGTAACATATTCACAGGTTCTAAAGATTAAGACATGGGGAGCCATTATTCTGCCCTACCAAAGTACCTTCCCTGCAAGTTTCTGTAAACACACAACTCTTTCCCCTCCTCCACACCACTCCTGTGTCTTCCTAAGAGAGACTCTGTTTTATTAAACAGAGTATAATTAAAATATTTATTAAGTCTTCCTGGGACTTCAGAGAATTTCACAAGATGCTTATTGAATAAAAGCAATATACAATTGAATAAAAATCAATTGAACAAAAGCAATTGCACTTATAGGAAATTTTCAGCTCATGGAGAGTTGAACTCTCTCAATTAGCTTTGTACCAACAGAACCAGATTGACAAGAGATGATTACACTGCTAATGTGATATCAAGACTTACATCACTAAAGCATTCAACATGAGTTTCTGTCCAGGTCATTATGGCATTTTAATGACAACACAGGATTTCCAAAAATGAGACTTTGAAGGGCAATTGCTCTATTCTTACATTGAAGCAATGTTATTATGAGTTAGTTCTGAAGCTAATGAGAAGGTCATGAGATGGAAATTGATTACAGCAGGACAACAAACTATTATTAAATGGCTCACTGGAAGGAGGGAGGGAAAGTATTTGAAGCCAAACTGAAATGGAATTGAAGGTGGTCCAATATCAAAATTAGTACTAGGAAATGATACAAATACACTGGAAAGAAAACTCTTTTCCTTTATTTTAACTGATTTTTTTCTATTTATATTTTATTAAATATCTCATTTCCTTTTTGAGTTTTATCTTGCCAAGAAACATTTTGACTGTTAGATATGAAGTGCTATATACATCAGATCCTTGTGGTGCTGATTATTGTAGGAAACAGTTTTGCCTGAAGCAATTAAATTCTATAGTAAAAACCACATTGCAAAATCTCTCTGCCCGGCCATGTTCTGATCCTGATTAAATGTATCCTTCCCAACATTTTATTTTGTGACAACATTTATTTAGTAGCCACAAAAGTATTGATAACAAGTTTATGCAAGTTCGTCTTCCAAATTGTTTTGGGTAAATATTTAAACCAGATCTCACTTGTCTAGGAATCCTAAACCTGGTCGACTTCCTGTGATCCTTATGTTGAAAAAAAAAAAGGTACTACAAAACATTTGGTTGTACAAGTTGATATCCAAAAGTCATTCTTGAAATTGTCCTCTCTCTTGCTTTCTAAATATAATCCATCATTATATTCTGTTGGTTGTGATCTTAAAATTCTGTTGAATTTCTATCATCTCCACCCTCGCTGGTCCAAGCTACCATTGCCTGGACGGTAGCCATGGCCTCCCAAATCCTCTACCTGCAGCCATTCTCATTGAAGCCAGCATGATTTTTGCCATTCTGAGGCTTTCCTCAACCTGACCCCCAAGGCTTTGAAGGGATGTGACACCTGCTTAGCAATGCAGTTTGCTCTTGCAGCACTCTCTTTCGTTCTTTGAACTGCATGCATAAGGTCGTTCAAAAAGTTCCTTTAATAATTCAAGCTTCCTTCTTCCATAGGTTCTGTGTCAAAGCTGGTTCCTGTCTTGAAAGCTCTTCTCTTCATTTCTGCCTCATTAACTCATTAATTTCAGCTCAGTCCATTTCCTCAGGGAAGCCTACTCTGGTGTTCCTTACAAGGCTGGTTCCCTACTAGAAATTCTCTTGTTAGACTTTTACATTTGTTTAAGTGCTTTACTGTTAATATCTGTCTCCCCTAGACGGTAAGCTCCAATGAGGGCAACAAACTGCTTAGTTTTTGCTCTCTCTCTTATTGCCTGTGACCAGCACAGTGCCTGGCACGTAACTGGTGCTTAATAAATACTCACTCAGCGAAAGAATAACACAGTGGTGTTCTTGGTGCAGACAGGAGGAGAGAGAAAAAGATAACAAAAAAGAAGAAACAGTAGGGGCATAGATAATAAAAAAGAGCAAGAATGAACACTGATCTAACACTATGGTCAACAGAATTAATCTGAGTTATTGTTTGATTGAAGAACAATAGTAACAACATGGATAGACTCTGTGGTGAACTCCCTGTGAGGGTCATGCATGAAAACTTTTATTAGAGATGCTATGGATGTGTGTGATTTTGATCTCATAATCAAATGCTTGTTTTCTCTGTTAGTTGCTAAGTTAAGTCAATTATTCACTAAATGAGTAATTGAATGCTAGTCTAAATGCAGACTCTCGTTAACAATTTTTTTAATTGAGATATAATTGACATAACATTGTTATAGTTTTAGGTGTATAGTTTTTTCCTTGTGATGAAAACTTTTAAGATCTACTCTCAGCAGCTTTCAAATATACAATACAGTATTGTGTTTGTTTGTTTGTTTGTTTAAAGATTTTATTTATTTATTTGAGAGAGAGAGTGAGAGAGACAAAGAGCACAAGAGGGGGGAGCGGGAGAGGGAGAAGCAGACTCCCTGCTGAGCAGGGAGCCCCATGCGGGACTCGATCCTGGGACTCCAGGATCATGACCTGAGCCGAAGGCAGTCGCTTAACCAACTGAGCCACCCAGGCGCCCTGTTTTTTTGTTTTTTGTTTTGAATACAATGTGATTTTATTCCAGCTAAATAAAGCAGTGCCCCAGTCACCTGGGCAATAAGGCTCACTCACGGGGCAAAAGCCAAGAAAGAAGGATTTTTCATGTTTTCTTTAATTATCAGTCACTGCACATAGCTCTCTTGCACACCTCCTCTCGGAAAATGTGGGCTAACAAATCCTGTGCTAAGAAGGAAAGAGAAAAAGGGAAAATGGAATTCATCTAGCATACTGCTGAAGGTGGTTTCTCCAATTTCTCTTCTATAAACTGCTCCATCAACACGGTCCATTCTGGATTATTTTGATATCATGACCACCTTCCCTGATTTTCATGCACACAGTACACTCACCGGGATAAGCAGACATGTCCTTTCTGCACACAGGGCTAAAGTCTCTAGGGCATCCTGGTAATTTATACTGATTGCAGTTTGGTTTCTGTATTCTGAAGGCTGGCTAAACTCGAGTTCAGAGTCCAAAGCGGTTGCCAAGTCCCGGCCAGGAGCATTAGCACCAAGTGCAGCACCAAGAGCGCCTCCGTGGCTGGCCGTCAGGTCGCTGTCCGCTCCGGTGCCAGTGGGACACACAGTGTGCTCCAGGGTCCGGCAAGTGACAGGCTGGGGTGGGGGTGGGGCTCAGAATTATTAACTAGAGGGCGCCTGGGTGGCTCAGTCGGTTAAGCGACTGCCTTCGGCTCAGGTCATGATCCTGGAGTCCCGCATCGGGCTCCCTGCTCGGCGGCGGGGAGCCTGCTTCTCCCTCTGACCCTCTCTCCTTTCGTGTTCTCTCTCTCATTCTCTCTCTCTCAAATAAATAAATAAAATCTTAAAAAAAAAAAGAATTATTAACTAGAGTCACCATGCTCTGAACATCACATTTCCAGGATCTACTTATCTTACATAGCAAGTGGAAGTTTATACTTTTTGAATGCTTTTACTCCTTTTGCCCACCCCTGCCCCTGCCTCTGGCAACCACCAATCTGTTCTCTGTATCCATGGTTAACAATTCTAACCAAATTTTAAACAATTCTATTTCACATATTAACAGATAAAAAAATTATTTCCCATGTTGAGTGGTGCTTAAAACTGTTCGTGTGTCCTACATTAGGGTATGAAGCTGGCTCTCTCCCGTACTTGAAATGGAGTGGTTCAATGAAAAAACAAAGAGAAATAGAAATCTACTTCCTTAACATGACAATGAATATTCTAATCCTACAGCTAATGATAGACTTAATGGAAAAATGTTAAAACCATCCCTTTTAAAACAAAAATGAAAGAAGAAAATCTTGCTATCAACATTACTAGTTAGTGTTCAGTCATAATATAATATAATCACAGCCATAATATAAGCTGTGAAAAAGAAATACAAGAAATAATATTGGAAAGGAAGAGACAAAAAGGT
Organism: Mirounga leonina; assembly: GCF_011800145.1. Lineage (NCBI taxonomy): Eukaryota > Metazoa > Chordata > Mammalia > Carnivora > Phocidae > Mirounga > Mirounga leonina. The sequence continues at coordinate 30,854,924 of NW_023270447.1, forward strand.
AATTTGAGGATAACATTAAAAAACTAGAAAAGCTTGGGCGCCTGGGTGGCTCAGATCGTTAAGCGTCTGCCTTCAGCTCAGGTCATGATCCCAGGATCCTGGGATCGAGTCCCGCATCGGGCTCTCTGCTCCTTGGGAGCCTGCTTCTCCCTCTGCCTCTCTTTCTCTGTCTCTCATGAATAAATAAATAAAATCTTTAAAAAAAAAAAAACTAGAAAAGCCAAAACAATTTGTCAAACAAAAGTTTTAAGTAATTTTCATTATTAATATAATTAAATACTTCTTATTAAAATGATGAAAGAGTACTCGGACAGAAAATATGATCTGCCTATCAGCAATAACTGATCAGAATACATAATATTATAGATATTACCTATTTATAATTATTATATATATGTATTTCCTATACAATGAAAAAAGAAATCCATTAAGAATAACAACAAATGTTAACAATAAAAAAAAATGTTTACTATGCTTAGGACGTGGCTTGGTTTAGATATCTCTGGCTTAAAGTTCTACTGAGAAATTAAAAAAAGGAACCACAGATAAATGAGAGAGTTCCATATTCTAGAATGAAGGACTAAATATGATAAAGATATCAGCCTTTCTCAAATTTATTAATAGATTTTCTATTATCCCATTAAAATCCAAAAGTATTATCTTCTTGTAACTTGGAAAAATTATCATAAAATTCACTTGGAAAATTACCGGGCAAAATCACAAAAATCAAAGAATTTTTGTGAAAAATTAAGTATACTAAAATGGTTAGCCCTAATGGCCAAATATTAAAGCATTTAAAAACAACAGCGGCTAAAATAACATGGTACTGGCCCCCAAATAGACATATATTTTAACTGAAGAGAACAGAAATTCCGAAATACTTTATTTCTGGTAAGTGTTTAATAAGAGAATTATTATGAGTCAATCGGTAAGGTAAGCGTTATGTAGAAAATCCTGTTGGATAATGGAATACCAATTTTGATAAAAGTAGTAGATCGTTACAGCAATGGCTCCCTAGAATCGTGTCTCCATTTCTACACCCTTTTTTCTCTAGCTATGGACACACTACAGAGTTTTGGGTGGTTTGTTATGCAGCAATAGATAACTCACATAACATCTCATGGCATATACCGAAATGTATTCTAGATAGTTGAATAGTTAAATATAAAATCAAAAGAAAATAAAACTTGATCTGAGACCTGCATGAACTTGTGACATTTCAGGTGTAAGACACTCTAGTAGTGTGCTTTCTTGGCCTTACAAGGGAAAACCTGAAATTTGACTACCTAACATTAAATACATCACAAAATACAATAGCAAAAGAAACAAAATGGAAAGAGAGACAAGAGACTGGGAAAAACAATAGCATAAAATATGGCAAGGCTTAAGGTCACTTCATAAAGGTATTCAAATTCATATGTATAACAAAGCTCTGAACAGAATATGTACATCAGAGTACATAAGAGAGTTTATAAACACAAGGAAAGACATCAGATCTTGACAGCAATCAAGGAACCTGAAGTATAACAAACTAGAGGTAACATTTTGTAGCAAGGAATTCAGAGGGAAAAAATGGTATAATTTGGTGTTAGGTTGTATTTTGATGGCACTGTGAGTGTATACTTTGGAAAGCGATATTATTGATAGGCACTAACATTTTTGTACCTTTTGACTTATCGGAAATTATCCAAAGAATGTAATTCAGCAAATGCACAAAGGTTTGCTTTACAATATTATTTTTGTAGTAAAACTTGGAAACCTTGTATTGTCCAGTAGAGGGGCAATTACTTTGTCTCAGGCAACAATAAAGGGTGGAATTCCAAGTTACTGTTCAATTTTAAAATTATGAAGATCACGAAGCAGCATAAATATGTTTATGTAGTGCTAGATAAAAATAATTTAAAATAGAATGCATATAATAAACATAATGGAACGAATACACATGGTCTTACCAAATCCTCAGACTCTCTTTGAAGTAAATTTTAGCTCCATAATTACGGAAGAAACAAAAATTTACACAATTTACCCATGTTCAAGCTTTTAATAATAGACCCCCAAGCCTGTTAATTGCAGCATCCACCCATTTTTCCGTTTAATCCAATTAATCATCTTTTTGTGCCCAAAGGCTTGCGCTTCCGCTACGTCCCGCTTCACAGCTTCATATATGCAAAGAATTGGCAGCGCTATGCAAAATAGGAAATAACTTTTAAAGTTTACGGGAGCACAAGTTTTCCTCCCTCGCCTTTCAAACAACTTTTTAAACGTTATATCTATTTTACAATAAAAAACTGAAAATGCAATTAAAGATAAAGGAGCAAAGTCTTCATCTATCCTGCCCCATACACCCCTGGAACTTGAACTCTGTGCAAGTGCTGTTTACTAAGGGCTGGTAAAGGGCCGGCCTCAAGGAGGTGGGGCTGCGTCGCAAAAAAAAAAAAAAAAAAAAACCACAAACAAAACCCCGCCGCGCTGCTTTACGGCACTCGCTCCGCCCCTCCAGGTGCGGGAAGCTGAAGCCGGGAAACATGGTGGCCGCCCGCCTTCTCAGCAAGGGTTGGACTGTCCTGGCAGGGTTGTTGCTTTTCTCCTTCGGCAGCTTGGCCGCTAGTCAGATCGAGGTAGGAGTCAGGCCCTCCGAGCGACAGGGCCCTGGGAGGACAGCTCTGCCGTGGCTGTGAGCGCACCAGCAGATTGCGGTTCATAGCAGCCGAGGGGAGCATCAGCATCTTGCTAGGCTGACCGGGCTGTGTGTGGGGGAGGGTGTCTGTTACAGGGGATGGGATAGGACAGTGTCGATCTGTTTCACCCTTTTAAACGACGTACATAAAGAATCAAGTGTCAGGAGACGGGGGAGAACCTGATGCATTGCTCGGACGAGTGTGCAGTCCCTAGCAGTTGAAATGTGAGCACAGGAGTGAAGCACCTACTTTCCTACTACGAAACTACACTGCTTCCCTTTGATAGGAGTCAGATGGCTACGGTGTTTTATTTTTGGCTCACAGGACATTCTGGCCCTTTATCAAGCTTTTACTCTATGCAGTACTCTGACAGTACTTCAGGCCAGTTCTACTAGAGTCTAGATCTGTTTCCAGGCCTGCATACCCTGTTGGCTAGGGGGCCGGGATAGTTAGCCACATTTGAAAATCTATATCCAAAGTTTAATCTTTTGCCTAGCCCACCTCCTGTGGGATTGCCACTAAGTCAGAAACCTGCTTGTTTGTTTGTTTTAATAAACTCTTTTTATCTCACATGTTGATCATCACTAAATTCTATGTTCTGAACTTTAAAAATTGCTCTCACCCTTCCAGTTCCACTGGCATAAAGTGGGCCTTGGTCATTTCTTGCCTACACTGTTGCAAGACTATCTTGTTTACCCCCAGGCTTCCAAAGTCCCTCACTTAGATGCTAGATTAGTCTTCATAAAAGGCAAACCCAGTCAGGTTATTCTTCTGATTTAATCCTTTTCCCATTGTTTAGATTATGATCTAAACATCATAATCTGGTCTCTGCCCACTTTTTGATCTTCTTATTGGAGTCCATTCTTTCTACCACCTAAGTACCTTGAGTTTAGACCAATGAGTTCTAAACTTTTTGAATACTTACCCTCCAGTTAGAAAAGATGGCACATGCACCCTCTCTCTGTATCCATGAATTACTGCTAATCTATATAGTCAACATTTATAAGGTATATTTTTTAATGTAATACAAATATGAATAGAAGTTCTGCCATTTTTCTCCTTTATTTTAGTGGATTATCTTGTATACTTCATTTTGGACACCATTATATTTTTTGTAGTTACGTTGTTGCTGTGCTTTTTCACATTAACCATGTTGTTTTTTTTAACCTTTTGTTTCTTCTCTCTTTTTACTAAGATGCAGTAAAAGCATTACCTCTGTAGTAATATGTACACTTAGCTAATGTAGCACTCATCTGCTCTAAATCCATATATGCTTTGTAGTATCTATGATTCCTTAATCTTTCACTTAAGAGTGCAATAGCTCCCTAGCTGGTCTGCCTCAAGTCTTTCTTTCTGCCAGTCTGTTTTCCAAGCTGCAGCCAGAGTAACTTTTAAAAATGCAAATCAGATCGTGTCACCCATAAACACCTTAATGTTTCCTTAAGGATAAAGAACAGAATCTTTGTTATGACCCATGAGCAAGGCCCTTTTCCTGTCTTTGACTTCTAGTTGTGCTAATCTTTTAGTTTCTCAAGGCCTTTAAGCTCCTGTCTCCCATTAGGGTGGATGTTCCTTCTGTCTGGAATTATCTTCCCTATTCTCTTCATCTTTTGAATCCTAAGCTAAATGTCACTTCTCTAGGGAAAACTTCGCTGATGCCTTCCCACTTCCTACTGCCAGAATCAGGTCAGGTCAGATCTGGGAATCTATTGTACTCTCATGATACTGTGTATCTTAATCTCTATAGAATTTATAGTTTGCCCTCATCTGCGTAATATATGTCTATCAAATTGGATAGTGTTCTCTTTGGAGGCAAGTACTATGAGTATTTTTGCCCACCATTGTATTCTGTGCACTTAGGACAGTGGCTGGCACATGGCACCCAATGAATGTGATGAATGAATGAATGTTACATTGCAGTGTGACATGTTTGCTTGCTTCTTTATTGCAGTCTGGGGTTCTTGAGAGAAAGCAGCTTGCTTTTTCGTGATTTTTGTATCACTGTACATTACATGTAACTGGCACATAATAGGTGCTCCATTCGTTATATATAGAGTGAATAATTTTGCAGTGCCTCTATTGTCTAAACAATCACAAAAGAGTTTTGCCATATCAAATTTTTCACTAAAGTCTTAATGATGTAAGAATTCTCAGCTAGAAGGCACATTTGAGATTATTGGGTCAGATCTTACTTTCTACATGAGGAAAGTCAAGTCTAAAGAGCTAAGTGACTTATTCCAGTCTCATAGTCATGTTCAAATTTTTAAACTAATGCTTTATCCACTATAGCACATTGTTTTCTTTTGCATCGAGGCAGCTCTTGAGAAAGGTTAAAAAAATACATATATATGTACATTTGATAAACAGATATGAGGGAATTTTTTATTTTATTCTCCCTGAAATTTTCTTGCCAGATGAAAATTAAAACAGCTAACATTTGTTATGCAATTACTATGTTCCAGTCACCATTCCTGCCTTCTGTGTGTCAGGTAATAATTACTACTCTTTTACAGATGGGGAAATGGAGGCACAGAGAAGCTTTCCTAAGCTTTTACAGCTAGTAAATAATAGGGCCCAGATTAGAATCCAGGCAGTATGACTTCTCATAATTAATACTGTTTGATAGCAGATCTGGGGTCATTAAGGTTCATATTCACAATTATTTTAATATACAATAAATATCATGTTCTTTTGGTGTCTGGATATTTTTGGATGTTGAGGTTTTCTGATGTTCCACAATGGCAAATATGGTTCAGACTTCTAACAGATTAGCGAAATGGTACATGGCAGCGTGCTAGAGAATGTGCTCAATCAAATATATTGATGTGTTCAAATAAAGTAATTGGAAGCATCCACTACAGAGTAGGAAGTAATGAATGAGACTTCAATAAGGGGTATTAATTGGGCGCCTGGGTGGCTCAGTTGTTAAGTGTCTGCCTTCGGCTCACGTCATGATCCCAGGGTCCTGGGATCGAGCCCCGCTTCCCTGCTCAGCGGGAAGCCTGCTTCTCCCTCTCCCACTCCCCCTGCATGTGTTACCTCTGTAGCTGTCTCTCTCTGCCAAAAAATAAATAAAATCTTTAAAAAAAAAAAAGGTATTAATTGTTATGTGGAGAATCAAGGCATGAAAATAAGTCATTCACAATTTGAAGACTGAATGGAAAACTAGAAGCATATGAGGAAGAGCTGGTTGTGTTTGAGATAAAAATGTTTAAAAACAAGCAGCCCCCACCTCTGGGGCTCCCCGGCAAAAAATAAAATGTTTGTCCTTTATAAGGTCAAATACTAGAACCTTTATAAATTTGCATAATGATAACTTACTGTCATTATAACTAAAGACTCCATGAATCTTAACTGTTCTTTATCAGTCTTTATTCTCAGAAATGTGGCTTTTCTAATGTTTTTGAAATTATTTGATTTGTAGGATCAAGCAGAACATTTCTTTAGAAGTGGCCATACAAACAACTGGGCTGTTTTGGTGAGTATATTCTATGAAGGTATATGTTGTTGTTCACGTTAGATATGTGTCTGAGAACTTTTGTGTGAACCAGATTTTTGAAAAAAAAAATTATTTTCTCATATAACAAATTCCTTATTTTGATTTGACTATATTTTAAATTGACTTTATATCAACTAATATTCTGGCCTTCAGTATATTGTCAAGTGGTGATGTGTAAATAAACATAAGAATATACTAGGGATACTATTGTTAAAGGAAGCATCTTATAAAATGTACAATTATTTTAATGATGGAAACTAGTAATTGTATTTCTTATCTATAATATTAGTTTGTAGATATTCTCTATTTAGGCTATTTTTTTTTTTTTTTTTTTTTTTTTACTTTTTTTTTCTGCCCACAAAAAGAAATGATCATCATAGAAAATGCAAATTATACAGACAAGTTTAGGAGGGGACAGATTAATTTTATCTTAGGTGACTCTCCCCTCAATTTAAAAAAAAAAAAGGAAGACAGAGAAAATATCTTCAAGTCCCATACATGTCAGAATTAACATTTTGATTCTTCTGGCCTTCTTTCCCTTCCCATATAAGCATAAAGATAAATGATTTTATGTAACTAGGGTCATCTTATACCTGTTATTTTGCAACCCTATAGCAGTATATCTTTGGAGATCTTCCCCTGTCAACATGGAGATGCATAATCATTTCCAAAGGCTGTATTATTTTGTATTTTATGAATGAACCGTAGTCTCTCGTTCATGGGCATTTAGATTCTAAATTTTTTACTTTAAACAAGACTCTTGGACAGCCTTATACATACACCTTTGTGAACTTGACTGATTTTCTCTTTAGGATAAATTCCTAAGCCATAAGGCTCGTAAGTTATGGAGCATAATTGCTCTCCAGAAATGCTGTACCTCTTTTTTCTTATTCCAAGACAACTGGGTATTATTAACTTTGCCATTTCTTTTTGACTGCTGGGTAACAAATTAAATTTTGTTTTAATTTGAATTGTTTTGATTCTTAGTAAGGTTTGCTTATTGGCCTATTGTTTTCTTTTGCCTTTTTTTTTCTTGGTGTAAATTACCATTTTAATTTATCTGGATTTATAAATTTGTATTTTTAATTTCCCTAATAGAATACATGCCATCAATTTTGTTTTTCCTGCACTTGGAAAGTATTTGGATAGTAGTTTCACTGCTGGGGATTTATTTAATGGCATTTACATGATTAGGAGATATAATAAATTTGACTTAATGAAAAAATTGTAGAAGAGGGTTGACTGGAAGAAAGAATGAGGAAATAAGGAGGCAGGAAAGGAAGTGAATTTTTGTGAAAAAGGAAGGGGGTTCATGGGTCATTTTATTATTCTTCAACAAAGAACACTTATATGCTACCCCTCAAAAGAGATTTTATGAAGGAATCAAACAAAAGCTGCTCAAGATAAGGAGACAGGTTTTCGGTGACCACTTAAAAGAGAGGGAAACTTATCAGGAGGCAGGCCATGATCCACCAATTCCACAGGATAACTTGCTCTTCAGAAACCAAGGGCTCTTCAATAACTAGTCTCTCTATGGGAATTCTTAAAAAAAGGGAGTAACTGCCTATGTCCCGACAACTAATTGCCAAAGGGCTCATCCTTTAGAATAAGAGCCTATTAGCTTACACTGCACACACACTGAAGCTTTCCTTGTCTGGAAAACCTCTAACTGAGCCCTTCTTCAACTTCAGTAACTTGAGTCTCAGATGAGAAATGAAATGAGGATGAAAAAGAATTATTACTGAGCATTTCACAATTGCAGTTTCGTATTGTGTACAGTAGTTTACACATTAACTCAGACTTTAGTAAAGTGAGACTTTAGTGAATTGTTCTTTATTAAATGGAAAATCATGAAATTTGATCAGGGCCAAGTTGAAAGTACTAAACATGCATTTTTTCAATGTTATGTAATTCAGATTTTAAAAATATACGTTTTTCTCTACCAGTTTGAATTACTTTGTTTTTACTCTTGACTAAATGATCAGAGGTAAATAGAATGCCCCTTTGCCATTGTACTGTGACTAAGAAACTTTCGCCACCAGAGGGAGATAGAAGGAAAATTGGATTCCATTTTAGTTTCAAGATCTGCTGAGTAAATCATTTTTGCTCCTGTTTAATAAAAAAAGTTAAAATGATAATCCTTACTCATGGTTAAAAAAAAGTACAATGAGGAAGGGTATAAACTGAAAAATCATTGTACCCTTCTTTGATTCCCATTTTTATTCTCTGTGATCACTATTATTATTTTCTTGTGCATCCTTTCAGAAATTGCCAATGCATATAATTACATTTGTGTCTACCCCTCCCTCCTTTTAAAAAGACTAATGGATCATATCACATGCTGTCTTACAGCTGGGTTTTTTTGGTATTTCATTTTGAGAATATGAATAATTTATATTAAGTTGATATTTCTTGGTCCCTTCTCTTTTGCCACCTTCATTTCATGTCTAGTAAATTGCTCGTGAAAATGAAGGCAGTTTCTTAGGTTTATGCTTAAATACTGTAATAGCTGAGAAAAGCCTTTTGGGTGTGGTAAATTGCACTGAATATACAGATTTTTATTATGACTAATTCAGATATAAATTAAATTATTTCTGCTTAAGTTATGGAATCTGTAGATTTCTAGCTTTTTGATTTCAGTTTTTGCTAGTACAGGCAATGTTATAATGAAAATTCTTGATTACATATTTTTGTGTACTTATATAAGCTAAATTGAAAGATAAATATATATTCAAACTTGATATATGTTGCAAATTATTCTCATAGAAGGTTTATATTAGTTTATATTCCCAACAGTAGGATATGAGTTATTCATTTCCCCACATGATTGCCAATACTGTGAATTGTCATGGACTTTTGAATACTCAATTTGATTTGTGTTTTTTAAATTATGATAAAAGTTGAGCATCTTTAAGAGTTTATTGTCCATTTTGAATACCTTTATTATGAAATGGTTGGTCTCATCCTTTTCCCATTTTTTGAAAATTGGGTGGTTCATTTTTTCTTATTGAGTTATAATTATTTCAAGTTTTTTTTTTTTTTTTTTAAAGATTTTATTTATTTATTTGACAGAGAGAGACAGAGACAACTGGAAAGGGAACACAAGCAGGGGGAGTGGGAGAAGGAGAAGCAGGCTTCCTGCGGAGCAGGGAGCCCAATGTGGGGCTCGATCCCAGGACCCTGAGATCATGACCTGAGCCAAAGGCAGACGCTAATGACTGAGCCACCCAAGCACCCTATTTCAAGTGTTTTATCTCATTTAGGACTTTATGGAATTTTTGACTTTATCTCATTTTTGACACATGGAATTTTACATTTTAATGTAGTCAAAAATTATAGTCTTTTCCTTATTGGATTCCAGGTTGAAAATTCATTTTAATAAAAAAATCTTGTAGTTCCTTTCCATTTGCAGGGGCAGGAACATTTATGTGATTCTCAAAGCTGTCATTATACTACTACGACCAGCAAAGGCGTGTGATAGGAGATAGGGAGGGTGCTCAGGGGTAGGTATACTTCCTTTGGAATGGATTTCCCAGGGGGCTGATTTTTTGAGGTATGGTGTTAGATTTGCCTAGTACCTTTGGTATCATTTTTAGGAATCAGTTTGTTGTTGTTTTTTTAAATGTAAAACTTATTTGGATTGTTTCTAGTTTTTTATTCGGTTCAACAGCTTCTTTATAATGTATTCTCTTGTGTGCATGTAAAAGTATTTTGTATGTTATCTATCTAACGTTTTTCATAACTAGAATTAGGAAGCAATCCAGAGTGAAAGGAACGTTATATAACCCAAGATAGTTAATTTTCTATTCTGTGAAGACATTATGGGCATTGCCTTTGATTCTAAAGAATTTAATCTTTTAGACTTAGGAACATTATAGAATCACATAAATTGAGAGTAACTAAGTTGGTTCAGTATTTGATTAAATTCCCCAAAGATTTGGTTTCCCTTAAGCTGACTGGCCTTTTTATTTAATAGCAGTTATGAAAGACCTCTTTCTAGAGAGATTGGTTTTTTTGACAATTCTTTATATGCTTTCCTGTTTGTAAGCCTATATTATGATATACTCTTTTTCTAGGCATCTCTAAATCCTACTTAAAGAGAAATAATTCTGTAAGTTGGTGGCTTATTTTGATTCATAACAATAATGTATTTGTTTTAATACTTTAGGTATGTACATCCCGGTTCTGGTTTAATTATCGGCATGTTGCAAATACTCTCTCTGTTTACAGAAGTGTCAAGAGGCTAGGTATTCCTGACAGGTAAGAATTCTTAATAAAGCTTAACTCTGAACTTCAGTTACCCTTAGACAGTTGTTATTATTTTTGCATTTTTATGTTGCTTTGGAAGAGATAAACCTGATTTGAAGGTTTTTTTAAGATTTTATTTATTTATTTGACAGAGAGAGAGATAGCGAGAGCAGGAACACAAGCAGGGGGAGTGGGAGAGGGAGAAACAGGCTTCCCACCAAGCAGGGAGCCCGATGTGGGGCTCGATCCCAGGACCCTGGGATCATGACCGGAGCTGAAGGCAGACGCTTAACGACTGAGACACCCAGGCGCCCTTGAAGGTTTTTTTTTTTTTTGTTAGAGCATACCATCATGTATAAAATAGCTGTTACTTAAGACCATAATGTCAAATTATATAAAACAACAATCAGTACCTTATAAGGTGAAAAGATTTGATAAAGTATAATTGCTTAGTGTCATTTACTTAATTATTAAATGCTTCAGTCTGTGTTTTTAATTGCAGGCCACAAGACAATTTTGACTGATTCAAGTAGAAAAGTAATTTACTGAAAGCATATTGATTAGTTCACTAACTTGCTGGGAAGGCTGTATATGGCCTTAAGTCAGGACCATGTTAGACTAGGTAGCAAGAAAGACATCTGAAAATGCTGGCATAAAACCATGCATTGACAATAATGCTGCCACAGATTGCTGGCTGGACTCTGCTACTGCATAGCTGCTACCATTACCTTGGGAAACTTAGTGTTGGCGCTGCCAAAATCCAGCCTTTGCCATCCCAGCCCCTTACTGTCTCTAGCTCTTAATTTAGCCTCCTCGGTGGGAAAGTCATATTGGCAGAGCACAGATTAAAGTGCCTGTGTTCACGCTCAAGGGGTGACAGGAAGAATGACTGTATGGCATTTTTAGCTTCTATAAATGGGGGTGGGCTCTGCCTTCGATGGAGACTCATAAAGTGGGATATTTCCTAATTACATGAGGGAGTTCAGGTACGAGGCAAAGCCCCTGTGCCTCCACCCAGATATATGTTCTCTGCATTTGGTTTGTCAGATATGATAGAGCTGTTTTTGCTACCACCAACAGAGTTATAGAAGAAACTGCATTCAATTCGCTTATTTAGGTTTGATTTATTTAGTCCTATGTTCCTCTCTTCCTTTGAGGCAGAATGGAAGGAACTTTGCAACCAGATAGATCTGAGTTTGAAATCTGGGTTAGTGATGATTTTCATTAAGTCACGTCATGATGCTAAGCCTGTCTCCTTGTCTACTACATGGTCATAATAGTACCTTCTTTGCAGGATTTAGATCCTCACAGTAAAAAGCAAATAGAGATATGTATAAAGTGCTGCAGGAGCAGAAAGGAAGCAGTGAATGACTCAGGAGACAAAGATATATTATATTCTATGTAAATAGATCATGTTAGCCTGAGAAGCTGACAAGAACTCTAATTTAATTCCTGGATTTCATCTGGAAATTAAAGGCAACTCAATAATATTACCATTTTTAAAAGTATATTAAATTAAGTCTGAGAAAGAATGCTTTGCTATATCAAGTTTACAGGTATTATTTTTGTAACTAGCCAATTATTATAATTTGTCAATTGGTTTTCTTCTAATAGGGCTATGTGGTTAGTCCTTTGGCTTTTAACTGCTGTTGCTTCTATACCCTATGTGCTCCTCCAGGGAGTTACTATGCACAGTTTGGCAATAGTTTTCACTTAGGAAATGAATCTTTGTCTGGTCTATAGGTTATTATGATATGTTTAAATGGTCTAAGTAAGATTTAGAGGGACTTTTTAGGAATAGAATATAACTGTAGGATGTATTTTATATATTTTAATTGGTAGGTTTGCCCCTAGGTTTCTGAAGAATGTTCTTTAAAAGCTTATTCCTGTTTCACCTAATAGCCTGTCTACCTCTCTGTTTATGACATCTTTTTTGCGGAATGAATTGGGGATTTAAACCATTTGTTATTTTACAAACAGAGATCAATATAAAAGATTCAATTTGGCTTTTAGCCTATTTATTGTGAATATTCCTCTCATTGGTGACTTGTCTTTACTCCTACCTGGAATTAAGTATAAAGATATCTCTAGCTAAATTCTTAGGAAGTAACAAATTATTATAAAATAACAGTTTGGAAACTTAAAATCATTAAGAACAGTTTTTAGTTTTAAAGCTTGAATTTCAAAATACAGTTTGAATTTATTTTTATACATTATGGAACATTTTTAAGTTAAAAATGTTATAACTTTTGGGCGCCTGGGTGGCTCAGTTGGTTAAGCGACTGCCTTCGGCTCAGGTCATGATCCTGGAGTCCCTGGATCGAGTCCTGCATCGGGCTCCCTGCTCGGCGGGGAGTCTGCTTCTCCCTCTGACCCTCCCTCCTCTCATGTGCTCTCTCTCAAATAAATAAATAAATCTTTAAAAAAAAAAAGTTATAACTTTTGTTCATATTTTAGGTATGTATGCCGAGAAAAATGATTGTTACATTTAATAAAAATTATGAGTAGAGCTCTGTTTTGGTTTTGTTTTTTAATTTGTTTGATTTTCAAGGGAGCATTTTACCTTTGTCTTGAGATACAAGGATTTGCATTTAATTTTCCCATAGACTTCAATAAGAAATCAGTTCACAAATCATTTGTTGAAATACATGACAAAAGTGATTGCCTTTTATTTTGGAAGTTCACATCAGTTCCATAGGTCCTGTTTGAAATGTCACATTAGTCATGTCACTACTCTTGTTCTGATTTCTCTCTGATCTTCTGTCTGTATTTCACACGTTCTGACCATACTGAGCCATTCTCTCTGCCTGGAATGGTTGTCTGTACTTCTGGCTCACTTCTGCCAAAACCTGGCTGTGATTCCAAATCTCTTGTGGTTAAAAATACAGATTTCTTGGCTCCACCTCTGGTGATTCTAATTCACTAACTCTCAAGCGACGCCTAGACATCAGGTTTAGATGTAGTTCTGATGCACATTCAAGTATAGGAAGCACAGCTTCAATTTATACCTGACCTTCCAAATTTACTTTACTCTAATACTTCTTTAAAAAAGCCTTTCCTGACCCCTTTCTTTGCTTCTGTGGTGTCCTGTGTACATCTTGATTATAACATGATTATATGAATTATAGTATGTCTCCCTCATTAGATTATAAACTCTTTGAAAGGAATATGGATATTTTATTTCATTTTGTACTTCTAGCATCTAGCACAGTGCCTGACATATAGTAGGTTCTTAATAGGTATTAGATAAACAAGTGACTTGGAAATACTTTGTCAGGTAGGCAAAACAAACACAAGTTTGTACTTTAAAAATAAAAATACTTCTCTTTCCTAAATTGTGTTAGTTTAGTTTTTAGCAAATGTTAATATGATATAAAAGACATTTTAATAAATAGTTTGTCAGAACTTAATACTATTTCAAAATGTTGACTCAGGGGAAAGGATTCTAATGGTTATGGGGGAAAATAAAGAGACATACTATTATTGTTTTTATACGTAAGTTCCGTGCAAGACAGGTGTTTTATACTTTGTGTCCATGTTTTCTGTAACCTTACCCACCCTCAGGTACTTTTTTTTTTAATTTGCCTGGTTTTAATTCTTTAAACATTTTACTTTTTTGGGAATTTTTCTGCCCTCAGATAATTGTTTTGGACTAAATCCCTGTTTTGCTACCTCTAATATGCTTAAAATGCTTAGGATGAGGGAAGGAAAAGGCATAAAGCAGAGGTTAGGCCCCAAAATTGGTATGTGAAACAAAAATTGAGCCGAAATTATTCTTGAAAGTTTCTTAAATAGCACATAAAGTACAATATAGTATTGTCTTCCATCAAGTCTGACACAGCCAGTTTTTCCTCCAGTGCTAGGGCAGTTTTCTTTTTCTTTGATGGAGCACTTGATGAAGTGGTTTACTTAGGACTAGGGCATATGTTATGTGAAAGTACATCTTAAGAGTAGAATTATGATGCTCATGCTGTAAGAGGCATACAGGGATTGAGACTGACTGAGAAGATATAGAATCAGAGCTTCCATCTCATGTTTACTTTGGAGAGTAAATGCATTGACTATTAGGGTGGGTGAGATCTGCCCCCCTACTTTTTTTTTGGCTGAGTGCATAAGATTAGCTTTATGGAGTTAAATGTGTACATAATTTTTCTTACAATATGATTTAGCTCTACTACAAATTGGGTGGAGTGAGTTTTTGTAATGATCCCTGTCTGATAAACTATTTCTGTAGTTAAATCCAACAGCAGCTTTTCTGACTCCGTTTTTCCTCCTTACTCTATATTTTAATCATTATGTAAGATTAATATTCCTGTTTTAAACTTTTTTCTTCATCTCCCCTTATTCATAAACTCTTAGTTTATGCAAAATAAAGTTCCAAGTCCCCTAGCTAGTACTCAAGGCTTTTGTAGTCTGGTTCCAAATCTGACATTCTGATAATTTCATTTCAATCCCTATGCTCCAGCCACTTCCTTCTTGTAAGTTCCTATATTGGCCTCTGTCATTGCCTTACACTGGTCATTCCACCTATAGTTCTTTTCTTCCTCCCTCTATCTAGTTTTCCTTTGCCCAGATTCAATTTATACACTCCCTAGAGCTTTCTTGGGTCCTTCTTGCATAAATATTTATTTATACTTTTGTCACGGGGCTTTTTTTGTATGTATTGATCTAATTTCTTCAGTGCTGGTTCTCATACTATGTTTGTAAAAGGCGAAAGATTTATGCGATCTGAAGAGAAACCAGAGTATCTCATACTATGTTTGTAATCCTCACAGTATATTCTTTAGTATACTGTAGAGAGTTGAATGAATGAATGAATGAATGAATAGTATGCTAAAAACTACTAGCCAAGTGGAACCGATTGGTCTAGGCTAGAAAGGAAATATTTATGAATACTGCTTATTTATATCCCCTTTATTTATTTTTATTTATTTTTTAATATATTTTTTTAAGTAATCTCTACACCCAGTGTAAGGCTTGAGCTCACAACCCCAAGATCAAGGATCAACAAATTGTGTTGGGAAAACTGGACAGCTACATGAAAAAGAGTGAAATTGGACCACTTTCTTTTGCCATACATAAAAACAAACTCAAAATGGGTTAGAGACCTAGATGTGAGACCTGAAACCATAAAATTCCTAGAAGAAAACATAGGCAGTAATCTCTTTGACATCAACCATAGGGACATTTTTGTATTTATGTTTCCTTTGGCAAGGGAAACAAAAGCAAAATTAAACTATTGGGACTATACCAAAATAAAAAGGTTTTGCACAGTGAAGGAAACCATCAACAAAACCAAAGGGCAACCTACTGAATGGGAGAAGATATTTGCAAATGGTGTATCTGATAAGGGGTTAATACCCAAAATATATAAAGAACATACAACTCGGCACGCGCGTGCACACACACACACACACACTCAAAAATGGGCAGAGGACATGAACGGACTTTTTGCCAAAGAAGACATACAAATAGCCAGCAGACACATGAAAAGATGCTCAACTTCACTAATCATCAAGGAAATGCAAATCAAAACAAGTGAGATACACAGTTGTAACAGTGGCTAAAATAAATGGATAACAAGTGTTAGCAAGGATGTGGAGAAAAGCTTCGTGCACCATTGGTGGGAATGCAACCTGGTGCAGCCACTGTGGAAAACAGTATGGAGGTTCCTTGAAAAACTAAAAATAGAATTACCATATGATCTAGTAATTCCACTACTGGGTATTTACCCAAAGAAAACGAAAACACTAATTCGGAAAGATATATGCACCCTGAGGTTCACTGCAACATTATTTACAATAGCCAAGATAATAGCAGCAGCCCATGTGTCCATCCACAGATGAATGGATAAAGAAGTGGTGTGTATATAGGCAACGGAATATTACTCAGCCATCAAAAAGAATAAAATTTTGCTGTTTGCAAGAACATGGAAAGATCTCAAGGATATAATGTTAAGTGAAATGAGTCAGAGTAGAACAAATGCCATATGATCTCACTTATATGTGGAATTTAAGAAACAAATGAACAAATAAAAGAGACAAAAAACCAGATTCTGGTTACCAGAGGGGAGGTGGGTGGGGGCAATGGGTAAAATAGGTGAAGGGGATTAAAGAGCACACTTATCGTGATGAGCACTGAGTAATGTATAGAGTTATTGAATCACTATATGGTATAACTGAAACTAATATAACACTGTATGTTAATTATACTTGAATAAAAAAGAAGAGAAAAAAATTAAAATAGTGACTCAGAATGGTTAAATGACTTGCTTAAGGTCCACTAAAGTTACCATTATGTAATAGAACCAGAATATGAATTCAGATCTTTCGACTTTATGGCTGGAGCATTTCCATTATATCACAACTATCTCTTCCCTAAGAAATTGCAGCAATTAATATTTATGTGACATTTATAATTAGAGAATTCATTTAATAACATCTAATTTTATTCTTACTCCAGTTCTATAGAGATTGGTATTATTATGCACACTGATCATTTTATACCTTATTAAATTAAAAGATCTAGGGGCGCCTGGGTAGCTCAGTTGTTAAGCATCTGCCTTCGGCTCAGGTCATGATCCCAGGGTCCTGGGATCGAGCCCTGCATCAGGCTCCCTGCTCCGCGGGAAGCCTGCTTCTCCCTTTCCCACTCCCTCTGCTTGTGTTGCCTCTCTCGCTGTGTCCCTCTCTGTCAAATAAATAAATAAAATCTTAAAAAAAAAAAAAAGATCTATATCTACATGTTGAATGTAGTACTGAGGTGTTATGAAAATACTTAATTTAATAAATAAGGAATAAGGAATAAATAAGGAATAAATAAGGAATGCCTCTCCTATTTCCTCATTTACTTATTTTTTCCATAGTTTCTACATTGTCTTAGTCTTCATTATTTGATGCGTCACATACTTCATACTTCTGTACATCATCATGCTTTGTAGGTATAATACACGCTTCTGTACTTCAACAGCTTTGTAGCTGTTTATTCCGTCTCTAGTCTTTTTTCTCTCTCCAACTCATCCTACACACAGCTGTTAGAATTCTTTCTCAGACACTGCTTTCATGTTTTCACTCCCACGATCAAGAACCTGCAGTGACTCTCTGTTGCCTTTCTGAAAAATCCAAAATTTTCATCCAGCCTTCAGTCTTTACTGCTTTGTTAATTCCAATTTACTATGTTCATTTGTAGATCCATTATGGCACCTACTACATAATATTTAGTCACTCTCATTTCTCTTTCTATGTATTTTATATATATATTCTTTACCATTTATCTCACCTAAAACACTTTATATCCTCTGTGCCTTCCTTTCCTAACCATATATCTTTCTTTCCTTTGTGTCACTTGTAGAACATCATAGAGTACTCTGTATAGGGAGGTCACTGAGTGCTTAAAAAAAAAATTGCAATTCAATTTATATAATTTTATAAATAAATATATATTCAAAATTTTATTGTTACTTTTTTATTCTATGATTTTGTCTAATTTTTTATGAACAAAGGGACTGGAACTATAGTAAATGTGCTTTGTAAATAATTTGCAATATATTGTAGTTATTGTCAAGGTATAATATTAAGTCACGCCTTTGATTGTTCTGCTTCTTGCCTCCTGTCACTTCCCAATGGTTTTTTTCTCATATACTCTGTAAAAATATAAATAATAGTGTTTGAATATAGATACTTATGTATTCTTAACAATCTGTCATTTTATTCTCATGTTGGCAGCTGATCTGTCTGCCACTCCACATGATGTTCCAGTGAAGTGTATAATATCTTGAATAGGGGAACATTTAGAATAGTTAAGAAGTTGAAATGTGCTCTAAGGAGGAGAATAGTGACAAGGGTAAAAGGAGCATTTGGTCACGGCTATCATGCTCTTATCTTTAAATAATTAGAAACCACTTGAAAGACTAAGAAGACTGTGAAGGATTTTATGGAGCAAAGGGGTAATTTCTTTATTGATTTGTAAATACATAGGAAGGTTTTGGGATGTCAAAGGAGCGAGAGATGCTTATTTCTTAATCAGTACCAAAATGTTTTTATTACTGAAACTAGCTTCTTATCTGGTAACTTGATTTCCTTGACTTTGTTCTTGGCTATTTTGGGGTCTTGTTTCTTCCACATTAAGTTTAGAATCAGCTTGCCAAATTCTTAAAACTCTGTTGGGATTTTGATTTGCATTGCAGTAAATTTTAGATTAACTTAAAATGGGCTGTTTATGGCATTAAATCTTTATGTATGTATAAGGTATATCTCCATGTAATTATGTGTTTAACAGCTTTCAACTAAGTTTTATAATTTTTAATTTTTCTCCATAAGCATTTTTGGTAGAATTTTTAGTTGTCTTATTTTTTTGTTGTTGCTCTTGTAAATGTACCATTTAAAAAGTACTTTTCTTCTGTTGCACATACAGTTGGCTTTTGTATATTGTTCTAGCAACCTGCTGAGCTGTATTAATTTTAATAATTTGACTATAAATTCTTTTTTAGTAGCCATAAAATTTGCAAACAATGACAGTTTTCTTTCTTTCAAATCTTTATACCATAAACTCTTTTTTTTTTAAAGATTGTTTATTTATTTGAGAGAGCGAGAAAGAGCATGAGTGGAGGGGAGAGGCAGAGGAAGAGGGAGAGGCAGACCCTTGCTGAGCAGGGAGCCTCACGTGGGGCTCGATCCCAGGACCCGGAGATCATGACCTGAGCTGAAGGCAGCTGCTTAACTGACTAAGCCACCCAGGCACCCCAACCAAAAACTTTTTTTGAATCTTCAAAAGCTTTCATATTTGAAAATTTGGGGATAAAAATTATCTTTAAAGACCTCAAAATTAGTAATCCAGAGAAACCTTTATTTTGTCCATGAAAAAAATGTGTTCCTGAGAGATAATGTGATATTTAAGGTCAACAATTGTGTGGTGGCAGACATAATGCTAGAATTCTGGTTATAGTGATTATATTATACTATGTTGTCCAATTCATCAGTATAAATGAATGAAATATTAAAGAAAAAGGATAAGTGAAAATGTTGATATGCTTTATGAAGCTGATGTTTGCATGATAATATACCTAATTTACTAATGTAAAGAATAATCTAATAACCTTACCAAATTGCAATAGCTAATCTTCAGTTTTTCTTGTAATAAGCTTTCTGTGGAGCTATTCATCTATTTCAATTTGAAGATAATTCAGAAAGTTATTTTTATTTTCACTTTGGTACCTCCAATAAAGTGAACCTATTGGTGTGTTGTATCTAGTATTTATATGAATGTGCAATAACTTGATTGCCTGAGTATTTGTGATGCTTGTTAAATAGTATTGGAGCACCTGGTGGCTCAGTCGGTTAAGTGTCTGACTCTTGATTTTGGCTCGGGTTATGACCTCAGGGTCGTGGGATCAAGCCCTGCGTCAGGTCCATGCTCAGTGGGGAGTCTGCTTGAGATTCTTTTCCCCTCCCTCTCCTGCTTTTCTGTTCCTCCCCCTGCTCATGTGTTCTCCCTCTCTCTCTCTTTCTCTAAAATAAACAAATAAATAAATTTTTTAAAAAGTCTTATTGGATGCCTGTTTTAAAGTCAGTTGTAAACCAATTTAAAATTCAGGTGCTTCCAAGGATTGTGTAAATGTAAGGAAATCATAATTTAGATGGGAGGCAATTAGCACAGTATTTAAGAGTACAGACTGTTAGTAAACACTCTCTCTTTGTAGATGACATAACAATATATATAGAAAATCCTAAAGACTCCAACAAAATACTGTTAGAGCTAATAAACAAATTCAGTAAAGAGGCAGGATATAAAATCAGTGTACAAAAATCTATTGTTTCTGTACACTAATAACAACTATCAAAAAGAGAAATTAAGAAAATCCCATTTACAATTGTATCAAAAAATAATAAAGTACCTAGGAATTAATCAAGGAGTTGGAAGACCTGTAAACTGAAAACTTATAAGGCATTAATGAAAAAAATTAAAGAACACAAATAAATGGAAAGATATTCTGTGCTCATGGATTGGAAGAATTAATATTGTTAAAATGACCATACTACCCAAAGCAACCTACAGATTCAGTACAATCCCTATCAAAATTCCAATGGCATTTTTCACGGACAAAAAAACAATCCTAAAATTTGTACGGAACCACAAAAGACCCCAAATAGACAAAGCAATCTTGAGAAAGAAAAAAAAGGTGGAGTCATCACACTTCCTGATTTCAAACTTTAGTGCAAAACTATAGTACTCAAAAACACTATGGTATTGGCATGAGAATAAACACAGCCCAATGGAACAAAATAGAGCCCTGGAATAAATCTATCATATGTGGTCAGTTAATTTACAACAAAGAAGTGAAGAATATAAAATAGTGAAAGGATGGTCTCTTTGATACATGATGTTAGGAAAACTGGACAGCCACATGCAAAAGAACAAAACCGGACTGCTAACTTACATTGTACATAATCATCAACTCAAAATGGATTAAAGACTTGAATGTAAGACCTGAAACCATAAAACTTTTAGAAGAAAACATAGGCAGTAAATTCTGACATCAGTCTTGGTGATGATTTTTTAAATTTGACAACAGAAGCAAAAATAAAAAAGTGGGACTGTATTGAACTAAAAAACTTCTGTACATCAAAGGAAACCATCAACAAAATGAAAAAGTAATCTACCAAATGGGAGAAGATATCTGTAAATCATATATCTGATAAGGGGTTAATACCCCAAATATATAAAGAACCCATATAACTCAATAACAAAAAAAGAAATAATCCAGTTAAAAAATGGTCAGAGGATCTGAATAGACATTTTCCAAAGAAGACATGCTGATGGCAAATAGTTATATGAAAATGTTCTTAATATTACTAATCATCAGGGAAATGCAAATCAAAACTACAGTATCACCTCCCACCTGTTAGAATGGCTGTAACCAAAAAGACAAGAAATAACAAGTGTTGGTGAGGATATGGAGAAAGAACTCTCATGCACTGTTGATAGGAATGTAGATTAGTACAGCCACTATGGAAAACAATAAGTAGGTTCATCAAAAAGTTAAAAGTGGGACTAACATATGATTGAGCAATTATATTTCTGGGTATTTATCCTAAGGAAATGAAAACAGTAACTCAAAAAGATATCTGCATGCCCATGTTTATTATAGTATTATTTACAGTAGCTGAGACATAGAAACAACATAAGTGTCTATGAATGAATGGTTGGATAAAGAAGATGTGGTATGTATGTACAATGGAGTATTATTTAGCTATAAAAGAAGGAAATTCTGCTAATTGTGACAACATGGGTGGAGCTTTGAAGGCATTATGCTAAATGAGATAAAGCAGAAGAAAACAAATACTGTATGATCTCATATGTGGAATCTAAAAAACAGATACAAGGAACAGATTGGTGGTTGCCAGAGGCAGGGGGTAGTAGGTGGGCAAAATGGGTAAAAGTGGTTAAAAGGTGCAACTTCCAGGGGCACCTGGGTAGCTCAGGTAAGCCATATGACTCTTGATCTCAGCTCAGGTCTTGATCTCAGGGTCATTCGGGCTCCATGTTGGGCTCCATGTTGGGCTCCACAGTGGGCATGGAGCCTACTTAAAAAAAAAAAAAAGGTACAGACTTCCAGTTATAAAACTAGTAAGTCCTGGAGATGTAATGCATAGCATGATGAGCAAAAAAAAAAAAAAAAAAAAAAAAAAAAAAAAACATGGTACAAACTCTAGAGTCAGGCCAGACTACAAAGTCTGATCTAACTTCAGAAGTAGACAGGAATGATGACTTATGTTGCATTTGCTTCAGATTGCTACCAAACCAACAAAGAAGCAGTGCAAAGTATATATGAGATAAGAATATGAGGAAGTGGCTACAGCTCTCCTCTTCTTCTTTGTTACCCTGGTGATCCTGAATTTGGTAGTTCGTGAAGCCTGCAAAGCGTGAGAAACCAGCCAGGTCAGAGGGATCCAGAACAAGTCACCAGCACTGCCTACTATCCCATTAGGCAATTTCTTGCTGTGCTTGAGATTTATACTTAACATGTTTTATTTCCTACTGTATCATCAAGGCTTCAGCAAACCTGGAAAGGGCCTGTAAAAGTCCTGGCTAATTTGTTGATCTTGGATGAACTATTTAATCTCTCTCAGCCTTAGTGCCCTTGTTTATAAGATGGAGAAAGAAGACCTATATGGGGTGAATTCTGGTGGTTCATCAATCGGTTTGGGAGTAATTCCCAAATTCCTTGCATCATTCCACAATTTCATGAATCAGCCTGCCATTTTTTCTGATTGTTGCACGGGCCTAGCATCAACTGACTTGGCATTAAGTTAATAATCCTGAATACTAGTTTTACTGTGACAGTCTTAATTACCATAAGAAAGGTCATAAAAGCGTATAGGTTTGTAAGTTGAGCCATTTTGAGTTATGAGTTGCCTGTATAAACCAGGCAGGAGTAACATGCCTCTTAGTAAGAAAAGGAGAAAGAAGCAGGTGCTTGCAGAAGAGCTGAGTCACATTAGTGGCAAAACCCTGGCATCCATAATGTTTCACAG
Source organism: Mirounga leonina (assembly GCF_011800145.1). Lineage (NCBI taxonomy): Eukaryota > Metazoa > Chordata > Mammalia > Carnivora > Phocidae > Mirounga > Mirounga leonina. The sequence continues at coordinate 30,877,882 of NW_023270447.1, forward strand.
GTTTTTATTGTTGATATCTCAAACTACTTTCTGGTCTCTGTAAGGCTTTATTCTTGAATTTTCATTGAATTATGTGCCATGCTAATTCATCTTCCTTCTTTGAACTAGCTTTAGTGATTCCTTACAATAAGCCTAACTAGAGTACCTATTAGGGTGTGGATAAAGGGTTAACAAAGCCCTTTTGTAATATAAAAAAAATGGACTTTTGTTCACTTTGTAACTCTGTTCTTTTGGATATCTGATAAGGTAGGTAACATTGCTTTTGGTAAAATTGTTCCCTTACTGATTAGATAACTGTAAGTGGACCAGGATAAATAAATCATAAGTACTTGAGGAGAAGCCCATACCTTTGGGCTTTTCTGAGTGGGAGGATTCTTGTAACTGGGTTTGTTCCTTGGAGGGACCCTGAAAAGTATGTTTATGGAGTTATTGCATAAGAGGTTGACTAGTTGGACATGAGGTTTCTAAACGAAAGTGGATATTCTGCCCACCCATATAAGTCTCACTGCCTCAGCCTTGAGTTATCATCTGAAGCACCAAAAAGAATAGCTTGGGAGGATCACATGCACATATATACTTATGCCATGCTGTTAGCTGTAGCCTCTTAGACTTGAAAGAGAAAGTCCTGGACAGTTATGTATATTGCTATAGATTGTTGTGAGCGTGTACTCCTGTGGAAGAGGAATGTCTTAACAGTTTTTATATTTTGCTGCTCTAACAATTAGCCACAAATTTAGTGGATTAAAATAATGCACACTAGTTTTGGATATCAGATGTCCAAAATGTGTCTTCAGATCTGTGTTCCTTCTGAAAGCTCTAGGGGAAAATCTATTTCCTTATTTTTTCCAGCTTCTAGAGGCTTCCTGCTTTCCTTGGCTCATGGCCCTATTCTCATTTTGAAAGTCACCAGCATAACATCTTCAGTGACTCTTCTGTTGTCATATTTCCTTATTCCTCTTTGTTTCTGCTGTCACATTACCTTCTCTGACTCTGATGCTCTTGCCTCTCTCTTATAAGGACCCTAGTGGTTACAATGGGTTTACCCAGATAATTCAGGATAACCTCCTCATCTCAAGATCCCTAACTTAATCACATCTGCAAAGTCACTTTTATTTTTAAAGGTAATGTGTTTACAGTTTCTGGGGATTAGGACACAGGCATCTTTTGGGGCAATCTTTTAGGTCTACCTGTCTTACTGGGAAATGTTTCCTGTTCTGTATCCTTCTAACTGAATTTGATGCCAGCTGTGGTCATCTTGAATGTTTAATGGATCCTATCAAGAAGACACCTAGTGGGTGTGACAGATAGGAGTGTTTGGAATACTGGAAAAGTGAGGAATCATGAAACGCAAGAAGAGTTGGCCAAGAAAATAACGCCACGTAAGAGGTGCACTCAACTCCTTATGAATTAGATGAGTAGAATTATGATTATAACAGTTTGAAGAGTTAATGGGAAGCAAGGAAGTAGAAAAAGTGCCTGGAGGATGTTGACTGAGAATGAAGTAGAAAGGGAGCATAGACTGAGGGGACTTAGAACCAAGACAGATTTTTGATTTTGAGACAGAAGGACTTTATATTGTTTAGGGAAATATGCCAAAAGAAGGGAAACGTAAAAACTGGAAGAGAGGGAATAAAATTAATTTGGGGGTTCTTAGGTATCTGCATTGACACTTCCACTTATTACGCTGATTCTTTCTGAAGTACATTGAAAAAGTGTGTGGGGGGGTACCAATAAAATGCCTGATGCATTTGAGGTTATATGGCTGAGGATGGGTGCTAGGTTGGTCTAATAAATAGGAAGGAAGGCAACTGGTAGAGGGGTGGGATGGAATATGCACTAATTTAATTTACTTCTTTTCTCCATCTTCCGTCTTTCCCTTTTCCAACCAATAAATACATGTTGAGAGCCTATGGTGTTTAGAATACACTTGACAATTTGTCCAATTTAAACTGAAGTGGAGATATAGGGAAGAGAAAAGAGCAGGAGAGTAAACTGTAGCCTCCAAGAAAAAACGTAAATGTTTGGATGGTGGCAATGGGAGTGACCACAAAATAAGTCAGATTCAACTTGACATTTCACTATAAGTGGTGGTAATAATAAGTATTTCTAAGAGAGTTCTGAGGATTCTAATGGAGAATAGATAAAAGCAATGTAATTCTCTGTCATGTTATATCTGACTCTTCCTGAAGTGTTAAAAGGGTAACTGAAATTAACATTTGTGGACATAATTTGGTTTCTTGGTAACTGCACATTACAAGACAGTATAAATATATGGTTGAGCTAACATTAATACACATTGCTGTTTGATCAATTATATAATAAATTATCAAATATCTAAATATTGACTAACAAAAATCCATGGTTACATAAACCTGATATACACTGGTATGAATGTGGGCAATGTAAACGTAAAATGAGCAAACAAATAACCATATAGTCTTTGATTCCAATGTTTGAAATTACTGAAGGAATGAACCACATAAGATTTAGCATGTTCATAGTTCCTAGGTTTTAGTTCTATATGATACTAAAAATATACAAGTGTTACTTATATTGAGTATTTTGGTACCTAATCTGTCTATATTTCTTATGTATTGTTAAGATTCTGGCATGGGAAAAGATTTAAAGACTTAAGGCTCAGTACCGTATGATTTCAGGAAGGGTCGGCTAGTACGAATGATAAGCAGATTTGAACTGCTGAACTGCTAAGTGTCCAGAAAGGTTGGCTGTAACCCACACAGAGGTTCTATGAAGCATGTAACCTGGTAAAACTGCTTTTCAGTATTCCTACAAAAGTTTCATTAGACTTATTCACCGAGCCAACTTCTTGGGTAATGTGCACAGCAAATTAGGTCCTGTCTGAAGTTCCACTACCAAGACAGTAGCGTCAGGCACCCCAGTTTTATTGGCCATTGATGTTTTTGCGGCACAGACACATTCTATAGGGATACTTCTCTCAATACAGAAGTTGCTTGATGTTAAAGCTCCATGGCTGCTTTTGTCTTACAATCTGTACTGCATCTCTGTGTTTCATTCCTAAGCACACAGCATTGGAGCTCTCCCGTGGCCTGCAACACAGTGAACAGCAACACAACAACCAGGTTCTTCACAAAACTTGGTTTTTGCAAAACTTAACCAGTTATCAGTAATCTGGTTAGATGGTGGTACAGCTTCATCAAAAGGCCACTCAAGAACACGGATGCCTTCCTTTTCCATAAGAGCAGTGTTATGCATTGCTTCCTATACTCTTACTGTTGTGGTAATGCCCTACTTCTTAAGTTTCTCAATTACTTTGTTTAAGGTCTTATTGGTTGGATTGTGTATAATAAGAAATATATTCTTGTATGGTTGACCTCCATGGGAGTTGAGCAGTTCATTCAAGCCATGTTCATTTAGTTTAAAATATTCATTAGAGTTATGAACTAATTTTAAAAATTGAATATAGAAATGTAAAGAAACTTCAACAGCCTCCACTTGAAATTCTCAGTGCTGTGAGTATGAAGTTGAGTAATGGGAAATGAAATGCACCTCCTAACAAGAAGCCGGAAATCTTCAATCCACTAATATTGAGCAATGGAAAGGTAGTGCACTGAGGCTTACCCCATCTAGGTCAGAACTGGAAAATGCTTTGCGGATTTCAGTTCAACACTTCTGTGGTCAGGCTAACTGCTCTTCTGTGGCTTCTTGGAGCGCTAATGAATTTCTACAGTTCTCTTGCCCTCATAAAAGTCATGCTGTGCTTGGCAGTAATCTTTCCTGTCCTTTCGAAACTTCATAAATGTGTGATGATAGAAAAGAATATACTTACTCATTGAAGATTGTAGCTTAATGCAACAGTGGGTACTGAGGTGGCAGTGACACAGGTGGCCGTGGCTACAGCCTCAGGACAGGGCGTCCGTGGTGGCCAGTGGCAGGGTGGAGGCTGGGCAAGTGCTGCTAGGGGCACTGGGCCAGTATTGGGTTTTGAAAAAAAGTTGAAATCAGAACATTCCAGTCCCCAGGCATTTTTAGTCAGATTTTACTGTAATTTAAAAAAGATTCGGGGAAGATTTTTTTCCAGTTTTTTTTTAAAAGGTGAAAACAGACTTAAAATCTATAGCTCTGTAATTAAATGGTTTATTTAAAATTTTTTAAAATGTTTGCTATGAAGTTTAAAGCATAAATTTCATTGAGCCATGGAAAGTAGAAATACTAAGGTGTGGTTCTTATGAGGAAAAGTGATGTCCCTTTAATATTTGTTGACGTGAATATTGAAATTACGAAAGGTTTATTGCTGCTGTTGTTTGGCTCTGCTCATTACTTGGGAGTGGAGTAAAAGCCAGGGTATTCCATTGTGCCAAAGAATGCAGTAATGGATGGAAAATATGTGGGCTTGGAAATAAAATCTCAACTCCTCTGCTTACCAGCCTTGTAACTTAGGGCAGGTGGTTTGACCTCACTGATTAGAATGAAGACAAGAGTATTCTTCAGGATTGTTGTGATTTAGTGAGAATGAAGTATCTGACAGGACTGCAGCACAGTGCCTGTCACAAAGTCAACCCAGCAAATATTTGTTTCCACCATTGTGTCCCTATTAAAAGTTCCTTACTCAGAATTCTGCCTTACCCTTTTATTTTTAATTTGCTTGTCTACTAAAATTCTGTGTTCAAATTTGTTTTTGGAAGTTCTACCATATTGCTTGACATACCTCTTCTGAATTTAAATCAGTTTTCTCTTTTACTCTCAAGAAATGAAGTACAGTGGTTCATTCTGTAGTCTTACCTTGTTTCCATTTTTCTATAACTTCTACTCTTATTTTTCGATAATCTTATTGAAATGTGAATCTATATTTGGTAACTTGGATAAAATATTGTAGTAAGTGCTTGTACAATTTAATATGGAATGGTTAAATCAAATTCATGTCAGTGAACACCATTTTATTGCTTTTAAAAAAACAATCTGTTGCATTCCATTCCATTGACATTTATTATTATCTTCCAGTTAATTACTCTTTTTATATGTGAGAGTCTCCATTTTATATTTTTCTTCTTTAATTTTTGTTCTAGTTGATTCTTATGATCAAATTGAAGGGCAAAGTGGTGGCAAAATACTCTTCACCAGTGTTTGGTCTCTATATCTCATCCTTTGGCAAGTAGATTTTTTAAATAAATGATAAAACTGATACCTCAGAAGAAGCATAGCCATCCAAGTCCTCTTGATGAAAAGAATATCTAAACTCTTTTGCTTAATGCCCAGAGAAAGTTAAGAGGGCCTTTTAATTTTTTTTGTTATTTGAGAATGGAAGTGTACCAGAGAAGACATAGTGTGGATATTTGCATGTATTTTTCAGTCAAAATTTGCAATTCAGGCGTTGTGGTCAATTACTAGGAGAGTGCTTATAGCATTCTAAAAATTTTACATATAGACTGTTAAAATCTACTGGTGCTAAGCAAGACTCCAAGATATGTAAAGTGGTTGAATTGGGGAGACCTGCCTAAATCAGTACAGATCATTACTAGAAAAATAACAAAAGTAAAATTTCTGTTAAACATGGGAATATGTGAAAGACTGCACATATTGAGTCCCATTTTGATGGACTGTATGCAGTATATCAAGATTTTAAAAAATTTTATCCTATGTATTTTGACAAAAATAGGTTATGCTTGGTCAGTGGCATTCATTAATGCAACATGCTTTATTTGACTCTTGACCTTTCTGTGAGCCATCCATAATGGTGGAGAAATGCAGTAACTTGTAATTTGGGTAATAAAATGTACAGATTTGAATTCCAAGCCTTGAGGCTGGTGTGCTTGAGTAAGTCAGTAAACTAGTTAGTGGGAAGTTGAGCAGTGGAAAATGGGAAGAGATAAAAAAAAAAATTGCCTACGGGAAAGGGGAAGGGCATGGGTGAGGTGGCTCTGCTGCTTGCCCCCTCTCCCATTATAGGAAGAGTCGTTAAGATTGGGGAGTGTTTGGAAGCAGAGATGAAGCAGTGAAGACTTAGGTATAGGCTATAGGTGCAGGTGCAGATGGTTGAGAGTGAAAATGTCAGGCTTGGTGGCTGAAAAGACCTGGTGAGGGAAGAGCCAGCAGCAGGATGTAATCCCATTGCCTTTCTGTAGAAAAGAGTCAGGGGCTTGGGAATTGATTGGAGACGGTGTAGGACATTAACCTCTGTACCTCTTTGAAGTTCTGTTCTCCAATTTTTGCATTTAAGTGGGCACTTAAAATTTTAAGTTGTACCTTACTACATTTAAAGGAGAAATTATATGCTTTAGTGCTATTCTTTTTTTTTTTTTTTTAGGTTTTTTTTTTTTATTATGTTAATCCCCATACATTACATCATTAGTTTTAGTGCTATTCTTTAATTTGAAAGTTTGCTAAGGTCTCTGGATGGTTCCATGTAGAATTTCAAGGGCTTATTTTATGTCACTTATGTGCTATAAATATTGAACAGCAATAATGAGTTTATGCATTTACCTTAATTACCTGAGTTGATTAAATTATCAATATAAAACAAAACACATCATTATATTCTTCCAAATCCTAGTTCATATAATTTAAGGGTAATACAGGATTGTTAAAAGCAAATAAATGATCATGTCAAACAAACTGGGCTGGAATCTGAACTCTTCTATTTACTAGCTGTGTGACCTGGGACATGTTACGTAACTTCTGTGTGCCTCAGTTTCATAAGCTGTAAAATAGGGATGATAATAATACATATTTTGGAAATAATGTATGAGATAGTTCTTGTAATGTGCTTATCTTATTAGTGTAGTGCTTGAGATATATACCAAATGCCCAATAAATTTATTATTATACTAAATCACATGTGACTTTAAATACATGAACCTATAACTAGCTAGCTCTACCTTCATGTGATGTGTCTGCTACTGTTAATTTCCTGTCTCTGCAATGCAGTTTTTGAGTTTTATTTCTAATAATATAAGTATAAAATACTTGGCATCCTGTAGTCTAGTAACGCCAGTTGTCTGACATTTGGCAAATTGAAAGTAATTCAGAAAATCCTAATGGTCTAGAACCTATGGCTAGCAGATTTGTTATGATTAGTTTCATAGTACATTGGTGATGAGATTTGTTAACTTGGAAATTCCTCAAGACATGGAATAAAAGAAGGAGAAGAGCCTAAAAGTAAATTATCCTGGCATCAACCTAATGATTATACAACAAAATTTGTTGAATTTGCTTGGTCCAACAGTCACTACATTGCTACAGAAGCAATAATCTACAGAGTATCCTGAATAATTTATGTCAGGGGAAAAAAAAAAACCCAACACCTATGAGCAGAAACCCAGATATTTAAGAGAGCATCAAAGATCCCTATGATTCTCAGATCTCTTGCTGCCTTAATTTCAGCTACTATTCTACATTGGGATGTTGATATTACTGAAGATAAGCCTGGTGTCCTAGCTCTGGGAGCTAAAGATGCTCTCAGGTTAAATACCTGATTAGTAGCATGGCTATAGAGTGGAAAGTAGTTTTAAGTGAACATTTAAAAAACATTTTTACCAACACAGTAATTTATTTAAATTTAATTCAGTGAAAAATTTTTATTAAGGTAATACCAGTCTTAATAAATGAAGAGTTATGCTTTTTGAAATGTCACACTCTAATGGTGTAGGGAAGTGAAGGATTACTCATCTTTTTAAAATGGGCTTTTTGGGGTGCCTGAGTGGTTCAGTTGTTAAGCATCTGCCTTTGGCTTAGGTCATGGTCCCAGGGTTCCGGGATTGAGCCCCACATTGGGCTCCCTGCTCGGCGGGAAGCCTGCTTCTCCCTCTCCCACTTCCCCTGCTTGTGTTCCTTCTCTTGCTGTGTCTCTCTCTGTCAAATAAATAAAATATTTTAAAAAAATAAAATAAAATGGGCTTTTTGGGTGCCTGGGTGGCTCAGTCAGTTAAGTGTCTGCCCTCGGCTCAGGTCACGATACTGGAGTCCCAGGATCAAGTCCCACATCGGGCTCCCTGCAAAGTGGGGAGTCTGCTTCTCCCTCTGCCCTTCACCCTGCTCGTGCTCTCTCTCTCGATCTCTCAAATAAATAAAATCTTTTAAAAAAATAAAAAATAAATAAAATGGGCTTTTTTTTGTTTTGTTTTAACCCATTGGTTCCTGGTTCCTGATTGGGTCAAGGAAGAACTTTAGGGAGGTGAGTAAAAGAATGGCCTAGCAGCCTTGATGCAGGGTTTACCTGTTCCTTTAATGTTTGGCAAACATAATGGAATATATTTATTTTAGACCATTTTCCCCCCACATGTTTCTCAAATGTGCTTCATGCCTTCTTTCTTTGAGAAGGTTTAAAATTTCATTTTTATTTTAATTGTCCTTAAAATCTATATAAGCACAATCAAGGTATTCTTGATCAAGGTATTAAATCAGATACCAAAGAGTGGTAAGGGGTGAGAATATTAGTAGTTTTTTTTAATCTGTAAAAGGAAAGAAGTTATGCTTTACTAATACTCATTATATATATTTAAAGTAGCAAATACATATGATGTACAAATTAGTAGATATATATAGGTATGTCTTTGTATTTTTTTAACTTAACAGGAATGCGTGATTTAAAATATGTGGAGGGCGGGCCTGGGTGGCTCAGTTGTTTAAGTGTTTGACTCTTGTTTTTGGCTCATGTCATGATTTCAGGGTTGTGAGATTGAACCCTTGGGCTCAGATAATTAAGATATTATCTCTCCCTCTGCCTCTCCCCTCCCTGCTTGTACGCTCTCTCTCTCTCAAAAAATAAAAATAAAATATGTGGAAACTCATATAAACAACCGACATATTGTTTGGATTCAAACCCAGTTTGAACTTTATACAATTTCTGTGCTCACTTTTTCTTTTGTTTTTTGTTGAGAGAAGGCCATATTGCCATATGCTTTGTGGTGTGATGTAGGTTTTGCAGGGCCTTGAATAGAGTGTGAGGGTTGAGTCATCACACATGGTAGTATAAGATTGCCAGACTGTAAGAATATCATATTCTTGTATCAATTGGATATATTTGAGGGATTTTGTCTTAATTTTAATAAGATACAAAGCAAGTTTCTGTCGTTATTTATAGGAATGTAGTAGTATGTCTTCAGTGTAGATTTATTTTCTTTGGTCAGTGATTGATTTAATACCCACTCAGTAAAGACTTAAATAACTGCTGGGATGCTAACTGGATATTCAAGTGAAAAAGACACTTTAAGAGGAGTCAACAAGTTAGATCTCATAGTAACTGATGTTCAAAGAATATTTATTGGCAAAGTCTTAAATATAAGATCTGATCCCTGAACAGTTGAATAACCTTTGAAATCATCTGTTTCCAGTCCTGTTTTTCTAATTGATTATCCACAAATGAAATGATTTTTAAAAATGTTATGTTAACCGAGGGCTATAGTACTTATATGGAGGCTCAGAATTATCTGCCAGGAAAAATATTGATTGAATTTATGATTTTTTAAAGATTTATTTATTTATTTTAGAGAGAGAGAGAGGAAGCAGGGGGAGGGGCAGAGGGAGAGGAAGAGAGAAAGAATCCTAAGCAGACTCCCCACTGAGCACAGAGCCAGGAGGGAGCCAGAATGATGTGGGGCTTGATCCCACGACCCTAAGATCATGATTTGAGCTGAAACGAAGAGTCGGATGCTTAACTGCTGAGCCCCCCAGGCACCCCAAATTTATAATTTTAAGCTGAAATTACTACTTCTCTATGACTTTGACATTGTATAGATATTGAATGATCACTTAATTTCATAGATTAGAATTTATAACTGTGGAATACTTTTATATTGAGATTTGGAGATTAGTTCAATCTTATTTAATAGTGGAATACTCTTATATTGAGATTTGGAGATTAGTTCAATCTTATTTAATAGTGGCTTATAACAAAAAAGGTGATTGATAATAACTTAATGTAAGTTAGTCATCTTAAGTTATGAAGAAAGAAAAGATATATTTTCCATTTTAAGAGGAATAACTTTCACCATTCTGTGAGCATGAATCAGTAACAGCTGACGATCTGATCTTTGAATGCAGCAGAGTTGGAACCCTTTCAAAATAGAAATCTAGCCAATTTTCAAGAAAAATCACAATGTTTCAGTTTTGAACTTTAATGTATTTGGAACATATGCAGCAGAACACTTTCTTCTTGCTATCTCCTACCAAACTAATTATGTATACCACATTAATTTTTCCCTTATGTTTGGCAAGCTCAAGTATATGGTAGAATTGCCTGATTCATGTTCACCACTTTTAATGGTAAGATCAAGATTAAAAGTATTTAAGATAAATTTTATAATTTTCTCTCAAAGAAAATATATGCAAAAATGAAAATGTTTCATTCACTCAACAAGATATTTATTGAACACTTACTATATGCCAGGCTCTTTTACTAAGCCCGAGTGTGAGTGATACAGTGGTGAACAGGATAGAGAAAGCCCCTATCCTTAGAGAGCTTATATTCCAGTAGAGGTGGTGGTAGGAGATGATGGGGATTTCAAATTCATAAATGAACTGTAGAAAATAAAACACGTAATGAGAATGGAGTAGCTCAGCTGAGATTGGGATGATAGGAAGATTTGGGAGAAGTCTAAATTTATTTGGTGAGTAGCCCCTAAAGTGGGAAAGGCTTGGCATATTCGGGAAACAGAAATGTCCGTGTGGAAGGAACACAGTGAATGTGGGTGGTAGGAGCTGCAGTTAGAGAGGTAGACAGAAGCCACATTAAGTAAGCCATTTAGACCATGAAAGGAGTTTCAGTTTTCCCTTAATTATAATAGGGAGTCTTTGGAGGATTTTAAGTGAGAAAGTTTAATGATTTGACTTATTTCAGAAAGATCACTCTGGTAGTTACAAGGAAAATACCTGTAAGAGGGCAGGAGTGGAAGCAGGAAGCCAGGGAGGGAGCTATTTCAGTATCTAGTCTCTTAGGGAGGTGGAGTGCAGCCAGTGAAGAGTGACTGGGCTGGGGGTGTGTTCCTGTGGCACCCTGATTGCACGTGCATGTTTTCATACTTAAGCACTTGGGGTTCTGAAAGTTAATTTCTTTGCAATATCATAGATTAATATGGACTCTGTAAGTCTTAAGAATGTCAAATATTACTAAAATTTAAAAAAAAATGGGGAAGACAGTGTTAGCTCCTTCAACTTCCCTTGGTTCTAGGGCATAAAATACACTATATTGGGAAAAATTTAAGTTGGTAACTTCAAGTTCTGTGGATAAATTCATGCCAGATGGCTCTAATTTCTTTGCTTTAAAGCTTATACTACATCAGGATATGAAAACAATTAAAAAGCTCTTTTTAAATATGTACTCAATAATTATTTTAAGTTATTTTTAATGAAAAGAATGAACATAATTGCCTCATGATAAAGATAAAATGTGTCTGCTCTAACTTACTGGTTTAAGTAGCATATTTACTGAATTTTTTTTTTTCTAGTCACATTGTTCTGATGCTTGCAGACGATATGGCATGCAACCCTAGAAATCCCAAACCAGCTACGGTGTTTAGTCACAAGAATATGGAACTAAATGTGTATGGAGATGATGTGGAAGTGGATTATAGAAGTTATGAGGTAACAATGTTTGATTTAGCAACATTTTTGAAATGTAGTTATCATACTTTTAAACTCTAAAATAGTGGTAGAGGGCGCCTGGGTGGCTCAGTTGGTTAAGCGACTGCCTTCGGCTCAGGTCATGATCCTGGAGTCCCTGGATCGAGTCCCGCATCGGGCTCCCTGCTCGGCGAGGAGCCTGCTTCTCCCTCTAACCCTCCCCCCTCTCATGTACTCTCTCTCTCTCTCATTCTCGCTCTCTCAAATAAATAAATAAATCTTAAAAAAAAAATAGTGGTAGAATAGTCTTATTTTTATTTCTTTAGACTTTGTACATAATTGTCACTGAAGCCTTGAATATAATTCTGTCTCGAGTTCATATTAAGGAGACAATACATGAGTAAAACTAACACAGCATGAACATTTCATATATGTATCTAGGATAGGACAACTTTATTTTGGCTTTTATATTAGAGTATTTTAGTGAGGTTTCAAATGTATCAACTTTTTTTAACAGTAAATGCATTGTTTGTCTTTCGTATTTGACCTAAAATGTCAAGTTTTGTATATTTAGTATATATATTGAGGAAAAATTAAAATGATTAACAAAAAACTCACCCGTAATTCCACTACTTAGAGGTAATCACTTTTGATATGCTTCCAATGTTTTTATGCATATGATTAAAAATTAAAATGTAAATTTGAAAAATGGGATTATACTGTATTTTCCCCTTTGAAACTTCATTTTAAATTTAATAGGTAGTGAAGATGTTTAAAATTTGAAATCTTCCTTGGTGAAGTCTTCCTCAATAATCCTTCCCCTTTTACCAAGCCTACCAAAAGTAAGACAATTTTCTGTGTTCCCAGACCTGTTTTGAAGCGATTTTAAAATCTTATCTATCTCCTCCCAGCCTGTAAGCTCCTTGAGGATGTGGCCTATGTCTTATGTATCTTATACCTAGCAAGTACCTAGCTTTTGAAGGCACTCAGAAATGTTTGTTCAGTAATTAAATGTGTATGAATGTTGGACGTTCTACTTGTTGATTTAGTCATCATAAAATATAAACCAAAAAGAAGTCCTATTAAAACATTTAGCATTTTGCTGTTTTCTGGGGAAAAATATAAACCGAACATAATGCACATGTGCACAGAAACACGTACATACACATATAATTTATATACTCATCATCTAGGGGAAAGTTGAACAAGAAAGCTAGATAAATTTTCTGCTTTTAAATTTAGATCTGGGTAATATGACTTTAAATATGCTTTCGAAGAATCCTAGAGGTCCACAAATTCCAGGTTGGGAAATCTGGTTTAAAGTGTGATGAATTTTTTACATGTTGAAGATAGCCCTAACAAAATTTAAGTAACAAAATACATTTAAAAAATCAAAGATACACAATTTGGGGATTATTTATGGAACTGTCTTTATGGTTTTATTTTTATGATTCATTATGGACCTATCTTTCAAGGTTTATCTAGAATTCACTAGGTAGTTGTACCAGTCAACTGCAATAGTTATAATGTTGCTGAATTTATTTACAAGTTTCTTTATTTTGTATTTTCCCAAAGAATTACCTATGAAGACATTAATAATTTTTAAATTTTGGGCAATATTTTGCATAGCATTTAAAGTTTTAAATTTAATTAACTGATTTTTCCCCAGGACAGTTTCGTTAGCTGTTAGGATTTAATGGAAGCAAGTTAACTTTGAGGTATATATTTAAATAAATATATTTTAATTGAGTTATATTTCGCTTTATGCTTTGTTTTCACTTTATGCTGAGTAACATATAGAGAAAGAAGAAGGAATGCTTTTGAAAATAAAAAAAAAATTAATTACATTTCCCCTGGTTCTGTTTCATCCCCTGATTTCTTCTTCTTTTTTTTTTTTTCAGGTAACTGTGGAGAATTTTTTACGGGTATTAACTGGAAGGATCCCACCTAGTACTCCTCGCTCAAAACGTCTTCTTTCTGATGATAGAAGCAATATTCTTATTTATATGACAGGTAATTTGAGAATTTAGATATTTAGAAATAGAATATATTGTGACTCTCCTCAAGAAGAAATCTTCATGGAAAGAAATTTAAACACCTTAAATGAATTTTGGTTAAAATAATTTGTTTTGTAGTTCTCTTTTCTCATATGACAATTTGAAATGATATTTGGAGACAGTATAACATTTTATACTGTCCCTCAGTTTATTATCTCTATTTTTTTTTTTTTTTTACTATTACCCTGGTAAAGCTTGTTACCTTTTATTTAGTATCTCTGCTATAGCCTTGTTGCCTTCACTTTTGTCTCCTGTTAATCATCCTACTGAAGTAGTTAATAAAAATTGCAAATCTGTCCTTGATTTCCGTAAAACTTTACAATGGTTTCCAGTTGATGGAGTCTCATATTTTAGTGTGTATAAAGATTATTTGAATGCAGATACTCAGGTCTTTAAAATTCTGATTTAGTTTTGGGTCAGGGTAGGGCTTATGAAACTGCATTTTTTGACAGAGAGCGAGAGAGGGAACATAAGCAGGGGGAGTGGGAGAGGGAGAAGCAGGCTTCCCACTGAGCAGGGAGCGATGCAGGGCTTGATCCCAGGACCTGAGCTGAAGGCAGACGCTTAATGACTGAGCCACCCAGGTGCCTGAAACTGCATTTTATTTTTCCCTTTTTTTTTTTTTTTAAAGATTTTATTTATTCATTTGAGAGAGAGACAGACAGAGAAAAAGCATGAGCAGGGGAGAGAGGCAGAGGCAGAGGGAAAAGCAGACTCCCTGCTGAGCTGGGAGCCCAACATGGGGCTCGATCCTAGGACCCTGGGATCATGACCTGAGCTGAAGGCAGATGCTTAACCATCTGAGCCACCCAGGCGCCCCCTGAAACTGCATTTTTTAATATGTTCCCCACATAGAAGCTGTAATAGTCTTTTGTCTATATTTTGAGGAATATTGGAGATAAAGCCTTCATAATATAGTTTAGTTTTATTATTTATTTAGTTATATATATAATATATAATATATATAATAATATATACTATTATTTAGTGATATTATTTGTTTCATTTTAGTTCTTGCACTTTCTCTAATTTTCTCCTAGGACTGTTTCTGTCCTCTAAACATTTACTAAAGCTATTGCCTTTGTTTATTGATGTCTTCTCAGTTCACTTTGTCTGCCTGATTATTCCTTCTCTTTTCAGTCAGCTCAGGAGTCACTTCCTTTGGTAATTTTCCTCAGTAAGCCTAGGTTGATCTATGTCTCCAATTGCCTGGGACAGTTGTCGTTTACACCTGTTATCCTAATGTAATCATTAATATTGCTTCCTTTTTCCCTCAGAAGTGTCCTGGTATATATTTTATAATGTGCAGAGACACTTCTTACCTCCTTGGCTGGTGTAGGCTCTCCTCTTTGCACTCCCATGTTAATCTGTAGTTTCTGTATGAGTATTTAACTTAACTACTTTCTTGTTTGGATATTTATTGCCTTCATTAGATTTTGAATTCCAAGATGTCATTGATAATGGGGTTTTCACCTTTTTATTTCTAGTGCTCTGTTTTATGGTGGTATTCAGTACATGTGAATGTTGATCAAACAATATTTAAAAATGTTTTCGGAGGGCATTCCATTCAACCGATGATAAAACATTTGCAGAATGGTTTTTAGATGTCACACAGCAGGATGGTTACTGACTTCTACTTGGTGGTTTACTTTTCTTTGTCTATCATGTTGCATTTACTTACAGCTTTTCAAATTCAATTAATTTATAAACTTTATAAATTAACTTAGCAGAGCTAAGTCAGGAAAATTTTCATTTTAGTTTTTCTGACAGTTATAAGAAATTTTCAAGCATTTGTGGCAAATATTATGAAGTACAGTCTTATAGTATAGCTTTATCTGATATACTAAACTAAAGGTTATACAACTTTTTTTCTAAGTCTTTGGATACTCTTTCAGGATAACTCCAGGTACAGAAGAAATTCCAGTAGTTAAAGATAGGATTTGATGAACTGTGGCCCATGGAAGGGTTGCCTGTTTTAGAAATAAAGTTGTATTAGGACCAATTGTATCCATTTGTTTTACATATTGTCTATGGCTGCTTTTACACTACAATGGCAAGAGTCTAGTAGTTGCAACAGAGACCGTATGGCCCATAAGTCTAAAGCATTTACTACCTGGCCCTTTACAGAAAATTTGCCAACCCATGTAAGAGCGTAGGAGGGCTGACAATTAAAATGATCATAGCTAATATTTAATGAGGCTTACTTCATCTCAGGCAGTATTGTAAATCAGCGTGTGTATGAATTCATTTCATCCTTACAGCAATCCAAAGATTTAGGTGCTGTGATATATAGTTTTGTGGGTTGTGCACTGCAATAAGTGTTTGGCTACGGGGTTGAGTGGGAGCTGCAATCTAGTATATGTTTACACATAGTAAGCTGTGTGCCCTGCCATAGAGTTCTAATGGGAGGAGGAGAGACATAACTACTAATCACTTTTGAGCTCACAGAACTGCATATATTCAGAGGGGCCACTGAAATAGACAGATTTTTCTACTTTGATGCCCTGTGGGAAGTACCTTCAAAAAATCCACACAAAGGAGCTTTATAGGCATGCTAATGATGGTGCCTACGTATTTCTTACTTCACAGCGAGGGAAACTGAGGCATAGAAAGATTAAATTATTTACCTAAGTTAACCCAGTCATTAGGTGGCAAAGCTAGCATTTGAATCCAGACAGAATGGCTCTATCTGTGCATTCTAAATGTCACAGTCTTCTGGTCAGCTCTCATGGGACAGTGGTTGACGGTAGTAAAAATTTATATATGAGAACAACACTTCCTAGTAGTATAGCATTCCAAGTGTACACAGTGAGTAGTACTAGCATACTATGGGACCAGCTAGTGTTTGCAACCCCTTTCTCACCAAAATGTTTGCCTGGTATTTGGGAAATTATTTATCTCTAGAAACTCACTTCTGACAAAACAATGGAGCCAGTGCAAAAATATAAATGTGCTTTTATAGAATGGAATGATAGAAGAATTTGTGAAGATATTATATCTGCTATTTTTTGCACAGTCTATCATGATTCCATTTTTAATTGGTGTAATAGAAAATTATTCTTTTTGTTTTCATAGTACTTTTCATTTTAGAGTATAAAATAACAAATGATATTAAAATATTGCCATGAATGAGTAAATGTTTATATCTGGATGTATGCAGTTTGCATTGAAAAAAAATGCATGTATTTGATCTTTTTGACTCTTCCTACAAGGACATGGTGGAAATGGTTTCTTGAAATTTCAAGATTCTGAAGAAATTACCAACATAGAACTTGCAGATGCTTTTGAGCAAATGTGGCAAAAAAGACGGTAATTAGCAAATGACTACTTTTCATAAGATAAATTAGTACCTAATTTTTCCATGGTTAGTAGATTTGTAGATCCTATTTTATGAGATTTTAACTTACTTTAATAACTTCTTCTACTCTTTTAGATTTATGTTTGTTATTTCTACTGAACTATTTTTAAAAGAAACCTAGGTGTTATTAAAGAGCATAAAAAAAGTTAACCTTTTAAGATCATCTCTCTGTTATTTAGCAGTGTTTTTGGAGGAAATAAGAGTCCCACCAATCAAGTTCCCCATTTTGTAGGGGGATTGTGAACATATATTTATTTTCCAACTTTAGCCTATTGTTACATTTTGTACATTCTCTGACTCTCCACATGATAGCAATACATTATTTCTTCTTTGGAAAAAGTGCTGAAATTATGATTAATATAATATTTGTAACCTAACTCACATTAAGAATGATATATTGTTAGTAATCCATGGTAAGCACCTCTCTAGTTGAAAGTTGTCATATGAACGTGAGTGAATATAAAGCAGCAGAAGTGCTTTTAACTTGATTACCTTCAATAAACACTTACGGGTTACCTTCTAAACACATGGTGCAGGAAGGAATATGATGCTTATTCTGCCTTCACAGTGTTTAAAATCTAGTGGAAAAGAGAAACGTGTATACGACTCTTCTACAAATTAAATGTAAATATTGAATTACATGTATAAGCAGAATGAATGGAAGTGTCAAAGGGAAGCTTTTGCTAGGTACTGGTTTTATCTTAATTCACAGTTTACATTTACTGGGTGTATACTAGGTGCTAGGCGCTGTTTTATATATGCTGTCTCATTTAATTTCAATAACAACCCCATGAGGTATATACTGTTATTATTCCTATTTTCACACATGAGTAATTTGAGGCATAAATAGATTCAGTAACCTGCCAGTCCAGCACTGGGACTCATTCCTAAGTGCTCCAGTCGTAGAGCTCTTTGAATTGTTTTACACTACTGCCTCTCATAACCTTAGATGTTTCTGATCCTCAGGGGCCTCCACAGATTTTTGTCTGAGAACAAATATGTCATATGAATTGTTTCTTTTATCACCTGCTTAGTTATTGTGGCCCAAGATTGCTTGCTTTCTTTTCTAGGTGCAATGTTAGCTGTTTACCTAGATCCAGTGTCTGAGAGAAACCTTTGAAAAACGTTATCTGCTCCCTAGTTTCACCAGCTAGGCAGCACATTCTAAATACAGAGCCGATTATGTTATTTTCACTTAAAAAAAGCCCTGGTTGGCTTCCTCAGACTTACAAGATAAGATCCATACTTCATATGGGATACTACATGGATTGACCCTACCCTACCTTTTTTTTTTTTTTTTTTGAAGATTTTATTTATTTGACAGAGATAGAGAGAGAGCACAAGTAGGCAGAGTGGCAGGCAGAGGGAGAGGGAGAAGCAGGTTCTCCGCAGAGTAGGGAGCCCGACGTAGGGCTCGATCTGAGGACCCCGGAATCATGACCTGAGCTGAAGGCAGCTGCTTAACCCACTGAGCCACCCAGGCACCCCTACCCTATCCTACCTTTTTGAAACTAATTTCCTCCATTTCTCCAAATTTACTGTAAATCCTAACTACATAGTACTATTCCCCTTTTCTGAAACAATTCTACTTTTTCAAATTTAGGTGCCTTAGTAGAGCCTTTTTCCTCTCCTGGAATGTGCTATTCCTTTCTTTGTTAGTTAAAATAACTCACCCTTCATTGCTCAGGCCGGACATCACCTTTCTGTGACGTGCCTTTCTTTACATTTCCCTCTCTTCCTTTCTCAGTGCTCTTAGAGCACTTTGACTTTGTTAGACTCTAAGCTTTATGAAGACAGGGACTGCTGCTGTATCCTCAGCTTAAGATCAGGCGTATTATAGGCTCTAATAACTATTTGTAACTCTTACCACATTCCATTTGGTTAAATGAAGTCTCTCCTCTCTTCCAGTTAGATTTTAAGCTTTTTGAGTATGGTGACTAAGTCATATATGTTTTTTCCTGAATCTGGCTCATTTTCTAGGACAGCTGGGGTGCCAAATAAGTGTTTTTTGAATTGAGTATTCATTTGGATTCTGAATCATGTGGCCAAGATGAGGGAGGGGGAGAGATTTGGGGCAGCCACTTTGTGGTACAACCTGTTGAGGTAGTTTCCTTGGACAGGATTATAGCTTTAATATTTCTAATATCAAATTTGTATTGGGAATTCTGAAAACTCACAAATTTTTAACTAATGAAATGAGTAAGATATGCTTTTAACATCTTCTGTTATGCAAGTATTATAAAAATATTGATGTTTGACTAACAGCATGATTCATGTTAAAGATAGTACCACTTTTCTTTCAGCTACAACGAGTTACTGTTTATTATTGATACTTGTCAAGGAGCATCCATGTATGAACGATTCTATTCTCCTAACATAATGGCTTTAGCTAGTAGCCAAGTGGGAGAAGATTCACTCTCGGTAGGTGCATATTTCCCATTTGTAAACTGCATTGTCTTTGGAATATGTAGCTATTTTGGAAATCACTTATATGCTTTATAAATATATCTTAGACTTTTTAATACCTTAGAAGGAAATTTTGATTGCATTTAAAACATTTTCTTATAATGATGCTATTAGACGTATACTTCTTTTTTCTGCTTTGCTTTTAAAAAATTTTATTAAAGTACAATTGACTACAATATTGTGTAGTTTCAGGTGTACAACATAATCATTCAATATTTGTATATATTGCAAAATAATCACCACAATCAGTCTAGTTAACATTTATCACCAGACCCCCCCAAAAAATGTCACCATACATAGTTAGAGAATTTTTCTTTCTTGTGATGAGAACTTTTAAGGTTTACTTTCTTAGTAATTTTTAAATATGCAATACAGTATTATTAACTATAGTCACCATGCTGTACATTACATCCCATGTCTTATTTATTTTATAACTGAAGTTTGTCCCTTTGACTTCCTTCACCCATTTGGTCTATCCTCCACCTCTCATTTCTGGCAACCACCAGTTTGTTCTCTGTATCTATAAGGTTGGTTTTTGTTCTTTTCGTTGTTTTTAGATTACACATATAGGTGAGATCATATGGTATTTGTCTTTCTCTGACTTACTTCATTTAGTATAATGCCCTCAAGATCCATCCATGTTGCCACAAAGAGCAAGATTTCTCTTTCTTTCTTTTTCTTTCTTTCTTTCTTTCTTCCTTCCTTCCTTCCTTCCTTCCTTCCTTCCTTCCTTCCTTCCTTCCTTCCTTCCTTTCTTTCTTTCTTTCTTTCTTTCTTTCTTTCTTTCTTTCTTTCTTTTTTCTCTTCCTTCCTTCCTTCCTTCCTTCCTTCCTTCCGTCCGTTCTTTCTTTCTTTCTTTCTTTCTCTTTCTTTCTTTCTTTCTTTCTTTCTTTCTTTCTTTCTTTCTTTCTTTCTGTCTTTCTTTCTTTCTTTCTTTTTCTTTCTTTCTTTCTTTCTTCTTTCTTTCTTTCTTTCTTTCTTTCTTTCTTTCTTTCTTTCTTTCTTTCTTTCTTTCTTCTTTCTCTCCTTTCTTTCTCTCTCTCTTTTTTTTTTTTAGTGCTGAATAATATGCCATTGTATATGCTTTGTTTTTTTGTAGCATCAACCTGATCCTGCAATTGGAGTCCACCTTATGGATAGATACACATTTTATGTCTTGGAATTTTTGGAAGAAATTAATCCAGCTAGCCAAACTAATATGAATGACCTTGTAAGTATTTGCTTGATTTGATTATAGCACATAGGTATGCTTAATGTGATAAGTGAAGTCCTTTACTCCCTGTACTGACAGGGTACTGTTTCTTATGTTGAATGGTAACCTTTTAAACTGTTTTTGAAGATGGTTAAGCATCTGCCTTCGGCTCGGGTCATGATCCCAGGGTGCTGGGATCGAGCCCCACGTCTGGCTCCTGGCTCATCGGGGAGCCTGCTTCTCCCTTTGCCTCTCCCGCTGCTCATGCTCTCTCTCTCTGTATTTCTATGTCTCGAATGAATAAATAAAATCTTAAAATAAAATAAATTAAACTGTTTTTGAGTCTCCCTTTACAGTAATCTCTCTCTCTCTTTACTACAGGAAGCCTAAAGTTTAGCCCAGTTAACTTGTTACTTTCATTCATTTGCTCATGCTCTTTTCTCTACCAGAAATGTACTTTTTTTAGATTCAGCTACTGAAATTCTACCTATTCTTTGGGTGTCAGATCAGACCCCCCAAAGGGGGGTCTCTACCTCCTCTAGGAATAGCTGCATAGTTCTTCCCTGTTGGAATTTAAGTAAGATAAATAAAGTTTTTCAGAGCTTTATTTCTCTTTCCTACCATTTATCATAGTCTGCCTTTTTTTGAACTTATTGAGTGTGAGTATTAGGACATTTTTGGAGGAAAAGGACTTTCTCTTACCTAGTTTTGTCCACCCTTGAACTTCTAGTACAGTGTGGTTTTTTTTTTTTTTTTAGATTTTATTTATTTATTAGAGAGAGAGAGTGAGTGAGAGAGAAAACACAAGCAGGGCGAGCAGAGGCAGAGGAAGAAGCAAGCTCCTCACTGATCAGGGAGCCCGATTCAGGCTCGATTCCAGGATCCCGGGATCGTGACCTGAGCTGAAGGCAGACACTTAACCGGCTGAGCCACCCAGGTGCCCTAGTACAGTGTTTTGATGTGGCTTCTTGAATTTAGTTCAGTCTTTTTTCCTGACTTTTCTATGCTGATTGTATCCTTAAATAAATCTACTTTGAAGTTGCTATTGAAAGTAGGCATAATAAATAAGCTTGAAATAGCAATTCTGGATTGGATAATTACTGGGCATCTATGACTTTCACTCTTTTTTTCATTAATTTATACCCTGTTCTTTTATTCATAAACATTTTTTGAGCTTTGGCTAAGTGCCCGCCACTGGCTCTATCCTAGTGAAAGAGGCAGACACTGTCTCTACCTTCATGGAGCTTCAAAGTGAAAGGAAGGCTGAGTAGACGGGGCTTGGGACTCTTGCACATCAGCCAAGCTGCTTTGCATTGATGTCTTTTATCAGATAGAAACATTTTGGTAATTTTCTTTTTAATTAAAGAAGTTCTGCAAAATTCTAAAAACCACTGTTATGAGCTATCATATTTGATAACATAGAACTACTTGCTACATTTTGAAGATACATAATTTGATGCCTGTTAAATCTTAATGTGAACTTGTTATAATGCTACTTTATAAGAAAACTATAGTCACCTACGTTCATTACTTTAGTTTTTAAATTTATTCCCATTTTAAATTATATATTGTATATTTTATTTAATATGTGATACACTATGTCAAAAGTTTACAGCATATGCACTTCACACTTCAAATGTCTAATGGATTTTTTTAAAAAAGAACTTATTCCTTTGAAATCATACAGGAAAGACTGAAGAAACTTATGTTTTATTTGTTTATGTGTTTTTTCCCCCACAATTGCTGTATAGTTTTTAATAAACAGTCCTCACTAATATCTTGTGCCCTAGTTCTGTTTTTTTAATTGAATGATGATCATTTTAATCTTGTTCAGTAAGGATGACCCATTTCTTTGAAGTTAAATATTCTAGTGATTTGATATATCTTAAGATGTTATGGAATAATACCTATTCTGTTTATTATGTGTGTATAGGAAAATTTGTTGGGTATCAGCTGTATTCAGAGTACAATATTAGGAGCTTTAGGAGCAGCAAAATTAGAAGACATGGTCCTTGGCCCCTTAACAATTTATAGTGTCATTGGTAACAGCTGAAAAGCACATTTATAGAGTATCACCTATTAAATGAAGTCTTTGTATCTTCCAGGTAATGTTCTTTCTTCTGTGAACATGTAAATTTTGCTATGTACCTTTAAGATGCTTTTAATATCGCTCTGTACTTGTTTATATTTGTGACGTTCCCTCGAGGCTTTGAGGTTCTTAAATAAGAAGTAAAAGGACCATGTGTATTTGTAGATTCTCAGTGAATATTTGGAATGAATGAAAGGACATGACAACCATGCACATTTGTATGGTTCCTTTAAATACAGTGGGTTTGGTGTTTAAAATTTTTCTTGAAAAAGGTAGATTTTCAGGTTTGGAAGAAGAGAAGTATAGCATACTCTAGGAAAATGGAATACCTGCAGAGGCACAGAAGTTGAAATCCTTGTCTTCAATAGTAAGCATGTAATCTGGCTAGAGTATGAAGATTCTGTAAGTGAAGGAGATTATTAAAAATTAATGTTGCTGAGGCTAAGGAAATCAGATTGATAGGATAAAATATCTTGAAGGAAGGAATAACTTCATAGAAAGTGGAAGTATGATCATTTTAGCAGCAGGAAGATAATACTTTTTATCTTTTTTTTTTTTTTAATTAATTTATTTGACAGAGAGAGAGAGATAGCAAGAGCAGGAACACAAGCAGGGGGAGTGGGAGAGGGAGAAGCAGGCTTCCTGCCAAGCAGGGAGCCTGATGCGGGGCTCGATCCCAGGACCCTGGGATCATGACCGGAGCCGAAGGCAGACGCTTAACGACTGAGCCACCCAGGCACCCAATACTTTTTATCTTGTCCCAAGCTCATTCACCTATGCTTTTCCTGGTTTCTTCTGCTGGTGCCTAAGAAAGCCCACCAAGTTGCTTGCTCATACAGGAATGCCTTCAGTATTCATAGGACTTCAATCTTATCTTTGTGTATTTTGTTTTATCTTTTACTATGTTTCTTCAACCTTCAGTCTGTATTGTCCTTCCTGTTTGGCATTTTACTTTCTTGTAAAGTAAGTTTGGCATTTTACTTTCTTGTAATGTAAGTTTGGCATTTTACTTTCCCCATCCTTTTTGCCTTCAGTGCTTCTTAATTTATATTTGATCTCTTCTTTGTATTTCCTTTTATTGTTTTCCTGAACCAGGAAGGTATTGTGTGATATTAGGCCAATTACTTAATCTTTCTGAGCTTTAGTTTGAAGTAGAGATAATAATCTTTATATACCTCAAAGTTATTGGTAGTTTAAATCAGAGTATCTACAAATTGCTTTGCACAGTGCTTGGATCACTATGCTTCATAAATTCTAGCTGCTCTGCCCTTCCCCACCCATCTCCCATCATATTGGTGATTATCTATGCATATTGTCTTGTCTCCATAGGTGGGCAAGTGCTGTGGGCTGTAGACGCTTACTAGCAGTCCTGTCATGGTTTTCTTCGTACATCCTGTGGTTCTGCCAAACTAGGTTATTTGCCTTACACATCTTTGCAGCTGCTCCTTAAGAATGTTACTTTTCATCTGTAATCTCCCTTTTCCTTCAGAATGTAGCTTAAATCCCACTCCTTTTTTCTTATCCTCACGCTATGAAAAGTTTATCCTTTTCTGAAGTAGAACCTGTCACCTTCTTTTTCTACCTTGTTATGTTTATTCATCTCTGACTTGACTTAAAGCCTGAGGATAGGACCATGTTCTGTCAACTTTTGTATCCTCTGTGGAAGATAACAGTATGAAATATATGTAGTAGATATTTTTTCTGCTTTGCTGAATGAATGAGTACATGTCTGTCCTTGGTAATTCACTAATGTGGAATATCGGGGATATGATTAACACAGACATCATCATGAGATCTGTGTGAGATGAAGTCATGGTTTTCAGGCTGTATTCTTTGAGCACTAGAGTATCTGGAGGTGCTTGGATTTATTCTCATTATGGCTAAACTAAGAAAGTTACTGTTCACTGAGATGAATGTAGATGCAGAAAAAAAGCAATTCTTTTCATAGTGTTACATGTAAGTTCTCAGTAAATTTAAAGTTCAAAATATATTTTGTAGCATATGATGCAAAAAAGTGAAATTTTTTTCCCCCTACCTGGCTAGCTTCCCTTTTTCTCACCTGCTCTAATGTCTGTATAGCTTTCTTAGAAGGTCAAGTACTACTATAGCATTGAAACTTTAATCTTTAGAATCAGTAGCTTCTTTAGGTTGGGAAAGCTTTGAGAATACACTACAGTCAGGGTGCTAAGTGGGTCAGTCAGTTGAGCGTCTAACTCCTGGTTTTGGCTTAGGTCATGTTCTTTGGGTCATGGGATCGAGCACCATGTTGGGCTCCATGCTTGGCGGGGCGTCTGCTTGGGATTCTCTCCCTCTCCCTCTGCCCCTTCCCCTACTCACTGACTCTCTCTCATAGATAAATAAATCATTAGAAAAATACACTACAGTCTACTATACTGTATTATTGAATTGATAAAAGTTGTATGTGTATGTGTGTATTTATTATTGTTATATATATGTTTTTCAGTTTCAGGTATGTCCTAGAAGTCTCTGTGTGTCTACCCCTGGACATCGCACTGATCTTTTTCAGAGGGATCCTAAAAATGTCCTGATAACTGATTTTTTTGGAAGTGTACGGAAAGTGGAAATTACAACAGAGACTATTAGTTTGCAACCAGATTTAGAAATCGTGGAAAGCAGGTATTCATCTTGAATTAATATTTTATTAGAATATTCTAGTCTCATAATTTGTAAATTTTTATGTAACATGATGTTACATAATATTAAGAGATGAAAGTTGTTGTTTGTTAATAAAATTACACATTTCTACCCAATCTTCACCTTATGTAGGCCCTACGCCTTTCAGGTTTATGGGCAAAAGCTATAAATATTAAGGGGAAGCTACGATATGATTAAGATTATGTTGTAGCTCCAAAATACAGTGTACATAGTAGTGATTTGAGGCCTGCTCAAAAGGAACCAAAACTTGCCTTGTAAGTGGCTGAGATCCATACTTTTCATTAGTGGAGGTATGTATAATGGTTCATAAGAGCCTTCATGAAAGGGCAGATGTGCAAATGTTTCGAACATTAATACTCTAATGAGCGTGTATGCTTTCACCTATTGCAGTAGAAGGTGTTGCCTGAAGTGACATTGAGTAGGGAAGTTGGCAGCTGGGCATTTAGAGTGTAATAAGGGCCCTAGGAATCTGGCAGATGTAAGGCAGATAAACATAAAAAGGGGAAGTGAGTGCCAAAACTATGTAGGTGCCAAATATATATTTTAGACTATAACACAGTGCTTCCATGTTCAGAATTTCTGTGGGTTCCAGCAATATGGTTACTTCTCTGACTGCCATATATTTTGGTTCCTAGAGTCTGGGTGGTTTGTGAGCTGGGGTTCAGTGGTATCTCGGGCTTTTCTCTAGTGTTATATTCTATTAATCTGGAACAATTTATCGGGAGCTATTGTAAATTTGGAGTGACCCTCTCATCAACAGGTGCCACTGTTTCTGCTTTATTTAGGGGCTCTTGGTAATTCATTAGGGAAAGGATGGGAGGTATACACCAGGTTCTCCTTTCTTGGGGGAGTTGATGCTGTGTGAGTGTGCAGTGAGTGTGCGTGCATGCACACGTGTAGATGTGTGTGTTTATGTGTGTGAGAACGCACAAGCAGGAGAGAAGGAGATTGAGAAAAATTGGTTGATTTGGAGTATGTGAATTTTAGAAATATTTATAATGTTTCATTTGTTTTATTTCCCTGTAAACATTTTTAAAGGCAAAATACTTTGTTAGGATTAAATAGTGTCTCCGTTAATAGCCTCTTTCTTGAAATATATAGATGATATATTTTACTAGCATTAAACTTTGTTATTTGTGATTATCTAATGCTATCTATTGGAAACTCATACTCCTAGGAACTTTTCTGGACTGCTAACTGGCAACATAAATTACTCTCAATTTTGAAAATTTCAAAGACTTGTAATTAAGCTTACACATGTTTTAGGAATAAATTTAAAAATTAGCACAAAATGCATTTTTTTTGAAGATTTAAAATTGATATTATTAATCATTTCCTATTCTGGATATTCAAAGCCTTGGATCTTTTCTTTTCCAATTTCCTATAGCTATTGGCTTAAAAATATTTTTTAAGACATCAGATGAGGGACGCCTGGGTGGCTCAGTCGGTTAAGCGTCTGCCTTCGGCTCAGGTCATGATCCCAGGGTCCTGGGATCGAGTCCCGCATCGGGCTCACTGCTCTGCGGGGAGCCTGCTTCTCTCTCTGCCTCTGTCTCTCATGAATAAATAAATAAAATATTAAAAAAAAAAAAGACATCAGATAATACTCTACAGCAATATCACTTTTATTTGTTATTTTGTTATATTTTTTAAGATTTTATTTATTTATTTGAGAGACAGAGACAGAACAGCATGAGCAGGGGGGAGGAGGCAGAGGGAGAGGGAGAAGCAGACTCCCTGCTGCTGAGCTCCATCCCAGGACCCTGCGATCATGACCTGAGCTGAAGGCAGATGCTTAACCGAGTGAGCCACCCAGGTGCCCCTTATTTGTTATTTTAAATACTGAGTTTCAGATTACCCTTGTGAAATAGCTAAACCATATGTTAATACTTAGCAACTAAAATTGAAATGTCTTTTACCAAATTTATTTTGTAATTTTCCTTGAATTTAAGCCTATGAGATTATAAGATACACCTTCTCTTACCCATCTGAACATTGTATTAATTTACTTTAAAGGCTAGGACCATCTTTATACTTCTTCTGAACTTATTTTCTATTCTCTCAACTTTTAACACAATATAAAATAATGCAATAAGTATACAATAAAAAGTTATTTCAATGGAATCTGAGTTTCATATATTCTGGAAGAATGGAATTTTGTCTCATAAGTTATCTCCGTGTATTAGTTCAAGAGCAAAAATTGTTGGTGCTGAAAATTATCTTAATTTATCTTTAATTGAGAAAATTTTGAGCATTAAAGCCAGACACCAGGCATTGTTGAATTATAGCACCCTCTAGTGTTTATAAATAAATTTTATTTAGAATATTGTGTACAGATGGTTTCATGATCACAGGTGTATGTTATCCAATTAATTTAGGAGATTAAGTTTCCAGCACACCTCAGGAATTTTTAAATGGATGCTACAAATATTATCTCATTGTACGTAGGTGGTATTTATATGCAAGTAAGAATGGCAACCGGATATTTGTTTAGAGAAAATTATATTCATGAGAGATCAGATATCACAAAAAATATTTTATTAAGAAAATTATGGGTTAGGATGTATATGTATTTTTTCAGATCTTAGGTTAAAAATGTCAATATAGTCACTGTTAATAAAAGTGGCAGTTATGCTTTTAAAAATATTACTGTTTACATATGTTAGGAAAACAATGGAATTAATTCATTTAGACTATTCATATTTCATATTTTGCATACAAGAATGTACTAGACCAAACTCAGATATGATGGAGAACCTTAGTACGTAAAATTGACTGATGTTATGGTATGTATGATATTGTTACACGTCTTCTGAAACAGATATTGAATAAGGTACAGTCATGAAGTTAGTAACAACACTTTGTTTCTGCATGTGTCTTAGTAGTTGTGTGATTAATTTGTTTGCAAGAACAGATGGCATAAAATAAGGATTGATTGAAGTAAGTTTGGCTTATATAACTTGATTCTATATTGCTTCAATTGAGTATACATAGGTTGGCTTTTTATAAGTATGTGGACAACAGCCTGCCCTCCTGAAGGAGTTGGGCTTTTTAGAATCTAGTGATAAGTCCATGTTAGCATTACTCAGATTACCAGTTTTGTGTCCTTACTGTATGGGGAAAATAGCCTCTGGCTTGTGGATGTCAAAAGATAGGCACATTTTAATGTTACAAAATGTAGAAGTCTAAATTCAGTAGGCATTGCCCAAGAAAAAAGGGGAATCCAGGACAGAATTAACTGTAAAGATTGAACTTTTATCGTAGTTGGTTAGATGAAAACTTACCTAGTCTGACTTTTGCTTTAGGCTCTAAATTTGGGCACTTGATTTTGTTTATGAATGTTTTGTTGCTATAATTTTATTGTTATACTAGAATTTCTTTCTCTTTTGAGACAATCTTTAGCAATTGAAATTTTTTGAGTCTAGCAGGAAATTTGAGACTGGACTGTTTTCTTACAGATTTCTTACAGACCTCCAACAGAAGGGTAGAATATGGCCTCCTCAAGGTCAGTCTGTGTTTTGAACACCAGAGTAGGCCTCTTTCAAGGGCTTGTTAAGGGAGTCCCCACCTCATGTACATCAAAGATCAGACAGTTGCTGCCACCGTCATTATATTTTGAGCCCTTTCTACTTGCTTCATGCTTTGTATGACACATTAGCCAGGACTGTTGAGTTGTAAATAATGGGATCCAACCTGAGCTACATTATTTCCTTAGGGACATTTGTTACACAGATAATTCTGTGTTTTATGGAACCCAAGGAGTGACCCTAGGAAGGGACTGGAAACAGGAACCGGATGTCAGAAGCAGAGGCAGCACTCTCTTTTCTTTCTCTGCTGCTCTGGCCATGTAGGGAGTAGAATGTGTACACACCACTGCTCTGGAGATTTATATCTCTTCTGTTGATGATAAAGCCCAGATAGGCAATGAACTTGCTCATTCCTGATTCCAAGCTCCCTGGAGGGCATCGTAAATTAGCCCAGCTTGGGTCAGGTAGCTACCTTTGGTCCAGCTGGGCAGTAGTGGGGTCGTATCACACAAAATAAGGGCTGCTGGGGAGCCCACCCAGGTGTGTAAGACCCCAAACAAGGTCTTGAGAGCTAGGCAGATATCCTGCCGAGGTGTTTATATTAATCTCCTTTTAATTCACATGATAACTGATGAGGCAGATATAATTTCCTCATTTTGTAGATGAGTAAACTGAGGCTGAGAAAGGTTAAGAAACCTGCCTGAAGTCACACATCTAACAAATGGTGGAGCCAAGATATGAATCTGGGAATGCCTCATACTTCTAAGAAATATATTCTTATTTTAGTCTCTTATAATTTACCTTGAGCTACTTGGCTTGCTTGCTTTTTAAAGGATATAAAATATAAATGATATTTCATTGATGAATTTTCACAAAACAACTGCTCATGTAACCACCAGAAAAAGAAATAGAATAATGTTGGAAGCTCCCTAACCCCTGTGTCCTTCCCAATCTCTATCCCTATCAAAGTTAACCACTATCCTAATTTTTATGGAATTTACTTTCTTGCTTTTCATTTTATATCACCTAAGCATGTATCCCTAAACATTAAGTTTTGATTCTTTTCCTAATATTATATTTTTAGAATTTATTTATGTTGTGTGCAATTGTAGTTTGTTCAATTTTTTTTTTAAATATTTTATTTATTTATTTGACAGAGAGAGAGAGAGAGAGAGCAAGAGAGGGGACACAAGCAGGGGGATTGGGAGAGGGAGAAGCAGGCTTCCCGCTGAGCAGGGAGCCTGATGCGGGGCTCGATCCCAGGACCCTGGGATCATGACCTGAGCTGAAGGCAGACGCTTAACAACTGAGCCACCCAGGTGCCCCTGTTCAATTGTTTTGAGTTTTTAAAAATTGCAGTATAATTTATTTACAGTAAAATCACCCTTTTTAGTATATAGTTCTGAGTTTTGGCAAGTGTATACAGCTGGATAATCACCATGCTCATCCATCACCACAAGAAATTTCCGTATGCCCCTTTCTGCCCTTACCCATATCCCTGGAAACCACTGATCTGTTTTCCATTCCCATGGTTTTACCTTTCCCAAAATGTCATATAGATGGAATCATATTCTATACCCTTTTGAGTCTGGCTTCTTGTATTGGCATAATGGATTTCAGATTCATCCCTGTTGTCACATGTATCAGTAGTTTATGTTTAGCAAACTACTATTCAGCAATAAAGAGGAACACAAACTACAGATACATGGGATACAGGTTAGCCATTCACCAATTGAAAGACATTTGTTTTTGCCCACCAGTTTTTGACAACTGTAAATAAAGCCACTATAAACAATTACATACAAGCATAAGTTTTCATTTTGAATGAAATACCCATCAGTAGGTTTGCTGGGTCATATGGTAGCGCATTAACTTTATAAGCAACTTTCAAACTATTTTCCATTAGTCACTGTACCATTTTGCATTCCCACAAATAGTTGTTCAACATTCTTAATTATAGTTGGTATTGTCTTTTTAATTTTAGCTCTTCTAGTAGATGTAGAAATATCATTATGATTTTAATTTTCATGGCCCTGATAACAGGATGTTGAGCATCATTCCATGTGCTTATTAGTAATTCATTTTTCATGAAGTATCTATTCAAGTCTTCTGCTCAGTTTTGAAAAATTGGGTTTTTTCTTAATTGTGAGATTTCTTTATACACAAGTTCTTTGTCAGATATATGTATTTCAAATGTTTTTCTTAGTTTTTGGCTTTCCTTTTCTATCCTTAATATCTGTTGAAGAGTAGGAGATGTAATGTTGATGAAGTTCATTTATCAATATTTTCTTTATGCTTAATGTCCTTCATGCAAGGATGCTTAAACTAATTCAAGGTCACAAAGACTTTATTTTCTTCTAGAAGTTTTATAGTTTTAGCTTTTGTGTTTAGGCTATGCTTTACTTTAAGCTTCGAGTGCGGTGTTAAGTAGGGGTTGAAGTTCATTTTTTCCATATGTATATCTAGTTATTCCAGCACCATGTATTGAAAAGATTGAATTCCTTATTGGATTATATTGGCACCTTGTAAAAAGTCACCTGACTACCATATATGTGAGTCTATTTCTAAGCTCTATTCTGTTGTATTGAACTACATATCTTTACACCAGCATTATACTATCTTGATTATCTTGGCTTTATACTAAGTTTTGACATCAGTTTATATATTCCATACAAACTGGTTTCTCAAGGTTCTTTTGACTATTCTAGATCCTTTGTGTTTCCATGTAAATTTTAGAACCAGTTTGTCAGTTTCTTTTCTTTTTGGGGGAGGGAGGGACAGAAGGAGAGGGAGAGAGAATTTTAAGCAGGCCATGCCCAGTGCAGAGCCCAGTGCAGGGCTCAATCTCACAACCTGAGATCATGACCTGAGCCAAAATCAAGAGTTGGATGTTTAACCTACTGAGCCACCCAGTTTGTCAATTTCTTAAAAAAAAAAAAAAAGCCTGCTGAGATTTTGTTTGGGATTGGATTGACTCTATATTAATTTGATGAGTGTGGATACCTTAACAATATTGAATCCTCTGATCCATGAACATACCTCTACATTTATTTAGAATTCCTATAATTTCTCTCTCTATTGTTTAACAGTTTTCTGTGTAGATGTTTTCTACACTTTTCATTAAATTTTTTCCTAGCTGTCTTTGTTTTTGATGCTGTTTTAAGTGATATTTTAAAAATTTATTTTTCATTTGTTGCTCAACTACAGAAGTACAGTTTTTATATTAAAAATTTATTTATTTATTTATTTTTGAGAGAGAGAGAGAGCATGAGTGGGGGAGAGGGGTAGAGAGAGAAGCAGACTCCCTGCTGAGCAGGGAGCCTGATGCGGGATTCAATCCCAGGACCTCGGGATCATCACCAGAGCTGAAGGCAGACGCTTAACCGACGAGCCACCCAGGTGTCCTAATTAATTTTTATATTGACTGTGTTCTGGGATCTCATTGAATTTGGGTGTTGATCAAATCAAACCCAGTCAAAATCCCAGCAGGCTTTTTTGTAGAGATTGACAAAATGATTCCAAAAATTATATGGAAATGTAAAGGACCTATTTTAGTATTTCCTATATTACATGAATTTTAGCCTCTATTTATAATGTTTACTAGGAAATCAAATCAAAATTTAAATGTACATATTTAGTAGAGTCATCTGTTTTGGAGCTGGGCAAGATAGACTGAGGAATATGAAACATTGTGATCAACAATTCACTGACAATAGTGACAATATAGAAATTATAAAATGATTATGAAACCTTATGAACCAGAAATTCATCAAAATGGTTCAAGCAGTAGTTGACAGGGTTTATCCCCACTATTCTGCATACTAGTATGTTTTTTTCAAAGTGATTAACTTAGTCATTAGTATGATTCCATATTATCTTAAGCATCTTATTTGCCCATTCATTTTATATTGTTAGTTATAATTGTTAGTCACTACAGTCATTCAAGAACTCATTAAATTAGAATTTGAGAGCATAAATTAGATGTGATTATTTGATTTATAAAGAGAAAACTGATAATTTAATTATCCTTCTTATCAGTTTGCATACATTAAAGTTTTTATTGTTATAGTTTCAAATAATGTGTTGATCATTTCGTGGACAGATTTTTTTTTTTTTTTTAGATTTTTTTATTTATTTGCGAGAGAGAGAATGAGAGACAGAGAGCATGAGAGGGAGGAGGGTCAGAGGGAGAAGCAGACTCCCTGCTGAGCAGGAAGCCCGATGCGGGACTCGATCCCGGGACTCCAGGATCATGACCTGAGCCGAAGGCAGCCGCCCAACTAACTGAGCCACCCAGGCGCCCCCATGGACAGATTTTTTAAAGTAATTTATTTCACTGCCTACAATTAAACAAAAAAATCCATTGAGTTGGTTTATGACTTTTAAGAAATCAGTGTAAGTGAATGGTATATAGCATAATATAGTATTGTATCCCTTTGTGTAAGTAAAACTTCTCTGAATAGAAATTAGCAAATATTATGTTTCCTAGGGATACTAATTTCCAACTAATGTTTATTAATGTTTAAAACTGATCAAAGCAAAGTTACTTTTAAACACTAAACATATAGGACCTAAAAAATGTAAACTGCAAAAAAATCTAAAAATGATATGGTATTATTTATAAAATAGAACATTAGGGGCACCTGGGTGGCTCAGTCGGTTAAGTGTCTGCCTTTGGCTCGGGTCATGATTCCAGAGCCCTGGGATCGAGCCCTGCATTGGGCTCCCTGCTCAGCGGGGAGCCTGCTTCTTCCCGTACTCATGTTCTCACTCACTCTGCGGTCTCTCTCTCAAATAAATAAATAAATAATCTAAAAAATAAAAATAAAATAAAATAATCTATCAGGCTGTTTAGGGAATAAGGTTTGAATTACATGGGAAAGTAGATTGTGGGACCTTTAAGGTTTAGCTCTTTGATGCTATGTTCTGTGACTCTCTTACAAATTGTAATATTGTTGCTCTATTCTACTAAATTAAGCTTTAGTGTCTTAAATGAGTTAAATCAACTTAATGTCTGTAATCTGAATAGAGGATATTATAGCATAATAACCAAATTCCAGTCAATTCATTGGAATCCGCTCCTGAATTTAGAATGTTTGTCCTTTACTAGCTGTGTACTGTGGACAAACCACATGATTGCTTTGATTCTCAGTTTCCTTATCTTTAATGGGAATAATAACTCCACCTTATAAGGTTAATAAAAGAGTTAATTTTTATTTTCCTTATAAAGGTCTTAGTCTGTGCTCAAATATAATAAAGTGCTTAATAAGTGTTCCACATTATCACATATACTGATAAGAATTATTGCTGGAATTCTATTTTTAATGTATTTTTGGCCATTTGCAAAAATTATCTATTCTACTTTTATTAATCTAGTACTAGAAAGTACTCATTTTGTATCTGGAGGTTTCTTATTTGGAGTACTACAAAGAATTGGGAAGTTGTGTTTAACCAGAAGATGGCAGTAGAATTACATGTTTGTACATATGGAACAGTCATATTTTTTTAATGCCGAAGATTGAGGTAGTTTGTATCTTCAAATAAATTATGATATTTGTTTCTTCATACCAGTGAAAGGAGAAAAAGACTCTTGATAGTGAATTTCAGGTTAAAAAAGGATGATAAAAATTTTCTCTATATGTAAGTTGTCTTGCTTTAATAATATGGAATTTTAAAAAAATAGGTAAATACAAGATCTTTTTGAATTGCTACTCTTCTGGCATATTTTTAGCATATTATACTTTATCAAGAAATTGAAGAGTCATAAAAAATTTTAAGGTGTGTTTGAAGATCATTTATGATTAATTAGTAATAAAGATAGAGCAGTTTTCATTTATAATTTATCAGTGGGGAAAACTGGATTCAATATTTTTAAAATTGATTTATATATAAAACTTTAGGGTTGTAGCTATTAGGTAAAGCAAGAAGCAGAAGACCTATTAATAATATAAATCTGTAATCCCCATTTCAGAAATTGCCATTTTTATTGAAATCATGGTACACCTTGTCTACCTGATCTTCAAGTATTCTACAGGTGAGGTATTGCGAATTGTACCTTCTAGTGCTAGAAGGAACCTTTAAGGCAATCTGATGTAGTAGAAAGAGTATGGAGGTGAATGGACTTGCATTCAAATTCTGGTTTAGTTTTCTGCTTTTGTCTTCAGGCACATTATTTAATCTCTCTGAGACTCAGGTATTTTATCTCTAAAAGGCTGAACTACTCTCTCCCTCCAGCTTTTGTGAGGATTGGGGATAATGTATATAAAAATGAGCATACTTTGTCAATGCCTTTTTTAAGAGCACAGCATGTAAAACTCATGGCAGCCATACTGATGTCTCTCCTTCAATGCAAAAGGTACAGTGGGAATGTTACCTTCTTTATTTGGTGTACTATATAGCACTGTTTGTATAGCCTGGTTTACATTTTTATCAGCCATGCTATATATTGCTCATTGACGAGAATTATTGTTAGCTTGGCCTTCCCATATTTATGTAATTTTTTTTTTTTTAAGATTTTATTTATTTATTTGACAGAGGGAGAGAGAGAAAGAGAGAGCGCACAAGCAGGGGGAGCGGCAGGCAGAGGGAGAAGGAGAAACAGGTTCCCCATTGAGCAAGGAGCCTGATGCAGGGCTTGACTCTGGGATCATGACCTGAGCTGAAATCAAGAGTCAGATGCTTAACCGACTGAGCCTCCCAGCTGCCCCTAAAGTGTGTGTGTGTGTACATATATATATGTATTTTCTATATACGTAGTAGATAAATTCCTACAAGGTAGCAGGTAATTAAAAATGCTTATTTCAAAATTAATTTTCTCATAAAGAAAAAACAGGAAATGGAAAACATTTGATTTTGGCTGTGTCTTGGTAGTATAAATAGTAATTAAATATTTATATGAGAAAGGGAACATACTATGTTTCTTTGTGAAACAAACATTAATAATTTTCATTTGAGCTGCAGACAACATTAATCTATCTAACACTGACTAGTTCTGTTATTTCTCCATCTTTGTTTGAGATTCAGGTATATAAACTTCTTGTCATACTCAATAGTATTCCAGTCTTTGTCCTTTCTTTAATTCTATGAAATTGTCACATATTATTCTGAAAGTACTTATGATAAAGAAAGCACGCATATTGTTATGGAATTTTTTTTTCCAGTAAGGTTGGTCAACCTCATTTTAACTTCGATATTAAGAGTCTTTCTTTGTTCTTCATCTCATGGGATCAGCTTCTAATGTTAATTGATGTTTTCTAGTATGATTTCTCAAAAGTGAAGAACAAATGAAAATTAATGAAATAGGAGAGTTCAAAGGATATGATCTCAGAATATGTCAATTTGTCACATGATAGTAAGTGTGGATGATGGCTGAGAATTACTTTGCTTCACACTGAGTAGTAGTGGACCTAGTTTAATGGGTATGAACAACACTGCCAGTCAGAGATTCAGATACTTGGTAAGCAGTTTAAACTGGGTTGTATTAAAATTAGTATATCTAATTTTTTAAATGTTTATTCTTACACCAAATATATGTATATTAAGCATATGTATGTTGAGAGATGGAGTAAGAACATAGTATTTTACATTTCTACTAGGTGATTTAAGGACTGCATGCTGTAGGACAATCTTCTGCACTTTTACTATAAGATACTGAGACTAATAATGAGCTCTATGGTGAGACATAAATTATGAGTATTAGCAATCTAAGGCCTGGAACTACTTCCCTCAGTTTCTGTTGCTTGCAAGACAAGTAGTTGTTCTAATTGGGGTTTACATAAATATTATGTAGACATTTAAATCTTGTATCAAATGATAGGGAGAGTCTAACTTATGTTTTAAAAAATAACTAATGTTCATAGTGATTTCTTTTTAGTATGCTAAAACACTGTAGTATGTCTTCTGAGTCATAGAAAATGATTAAAATATATCTTATATGACTTCAGTATTACGGGTAGTTTTTCTTTTTTTTTCCTTTCTAATTTGTTGAAAATTAGGCATAATAAAGCCTTGAATATCTAGAAATTAGGTAACTTCTAATAATAAAGAGTACATGAAAGTTGCCAGAGTTGGCTCTGAATATGAGAAATCCCATTTTTACCTTAGATGTAAAAACACAACTTGACTTTAATGGCCTTCGGCATTCATAGTTTGAAATTTCATCAGAAAGAAACATTTCTCAATAAAAGAAAAACCTGTAATATTTAGAATTAGATACATTTCACTTTTCCCAGAATAAAAAATGAATATAAATGAGTTAGAGAGGTGGTTTGAAGTTAATAATAAAGAACAATCAATTGACTTCAGTTTCAGAATTGTTGCTGACTGCATTTTTCTGAGAAAACTCTGATGTTATAAAATACCAAGATGCTCAGTAAATTGCAAAAAAAAAAAAGGACACTTTTAAATACGTAGTTGAGCTACAAAGAAAGCAGTTGCATGGAAACAACACAGTTTGATGGATGGCGTTTCTGGCTTTTTCCAGATTGAACTAGAACTAGTGGCATCCCCTTATTCAGTGGAAGTGCTGCATGGGTTCAATTTTGTATATAATGTTTCTAGGTAGTTGCAGTTGGAGTTCCAAACATGCAGCTTCCCTAGGCATTTGGCAACAAGCTCAGATTCTTTGTCTCCCTTTTCTAGCCCTACTTAGACTTAATAAAACATATCAGTGAGTTGGGTCCCTCTCCTGTAGCCAACCCATGATGTGTCCAGGTCCACCTTAATACATACGTGCCTTTAAAAGAACCATGCTTTTATCTTGCTGCAGGCCCTTTTATCTCTGAGGCCGAAAGTGTTTATATAAGAGCCCATTACTGAATAGTGGCTCCCAGTAGGCAGCTCCACTTTCCTCAGTGATAGGAAAATCTGTTGGAGCAATACATATAAGGAGCTAAAATCCAAGGGGTAAGTAAACGTGGAAGGCGAGGCTCCCCTAAATGATAATTCTTGTTATAGAAATCGAGAGTTTTGAGTTAGAATGGCTTTCTGTGAGGGTCAGGACAAAAAGCGGTAGGTCCATTTGTGGGTAGTTAGGGTCAAGAAAATAACTCAGCTTAAAATTGATTACCCAGCTAAACTATGGTGAAAGGATGAACAAAGAATAAGAACATTTTCAAACATACAAAAACTGAGAGTATTTTGAATCAATATATCTTACTTAAACAACATCTAAAGCAGATGTACTTCTTGAAGAAGGCAAAGGAGCCGGAAAAGCCTGAGTGGAAGGAAGAATGCTGAGCTTATTAATTAGTAAAAATGGTAGGAAATTTAACAAAATTGAGTATGTTTTATCATTATGATGATAATAATGATGATAATTGGGGAAATAAGATAAATCAAAGCACTAATGTATTTAATAACAATAATACATAAGAAGGAGAGGGGGAAGTGATGGATTTTAAAGTATTCTGAGGTTTTTTTGAGGGGGAGAAGGTAGTAAGTTTTAATAGCTTTAGACAGTAAGGTATGTATGCATTTTACATTTGAGAATGACCACTAAATTAATAGAAATATAGGAAATAGAGTACAGGACAAAAAATGGAGTTAAACAATTCCTGCAAAGAAATGAAGGTGAAACAAGAAAAGACTGGAAAAATAGAAATTATGAAGTAAGAAGAGAAATAATTATAATTATGTTGCTTATAACAATACATTTAAATAAATTAATTTTAGTTAAAAACAGATATCATCATATTAGGATAAAAAGAAATCTAACTACAGACAGAAAACATAATGACATTAAAGAGCTGAAAATAAAAGGATTACCAGGCACCTGCTAACTATAAAAAGCTTATATGGCTATATAAATATCAGACAAATAGACTTAAGGAAAAGGCATTAGCAAGCATAAAGAGGGTAACTAATGGTTCAAAGTCTTAACTCATTAGGAAGAACATGTTAACTTTCAGTTACCTAATAACATAGCTATAATATATTTTTTTGTTTTACATACTTAAAAGTTTGATAAATTCACCATTGTAGAAGAAGATTTCAACATCACATTATCAGAAACCTTTTTTCAGAAATTGATAAAAGATTTCCCCAAATGTTTTTAAATTCAAGTATGAGCAACATGATTAATAAGCTTGATCTGGTAGATTCAACAATTAGAGAGTAAACATCTTCTCAAGCCCAAATGTAATATTTTTTAAAAATTGACCCATAGTTGGCCAAACAAGCACATCTTAAAAACTGTAAAGTGTTAGAATCTTATGAAACTTTTTTTTCTGTTCACCATATCATTGTTACAATCAATAGCAAAAAAAGAATTGTTTGAAATTTATTTCTGTGGAAATTCTAAAACACACTTTGAGTAATTCTTAGAATAAATAAAATATCAATGGAAAATTTTAAAAACAGAAATGAGTAATAATGGGGCGCCTGGGTGGCTCAGTTGGTTAAGTGACTGCCTTCGGCTCAGGTCATGATCCTGGAGTCCCTGGATCAAGTCCTGCATCGGGCTCCCTGCTAGGCAGGGAGTCTGTTTCTCCCTCTGACCCTCCCCCCTCTCTCTCATTCTCTCTCTCTCAAATAAATAAATAAAATCTTAAAAAAAAAAAAGAAATGAGTAATAATGAAAATATTAAACATCAAAAGTAGCAGGATACAGTTTCTGCTTCTAGATAGGATGAAATAATTTACAACAGGCTTATGTGATCCCCCCCCAAGAACAACTAGAAAAAACAGACAAAAATATTTTTAAAGATATCAGAGAAATACAATTTTAGTATATGTGCTGCCGAAGCGAGCACGATATCAGAGAAATACAGAAGCAATGAGGACCGAGAAGCTAAAAATCCAGATTTGGGAATACTTCTCAGAGGTGAGCTGAAAAATCTGTAGCCATATTCCACTGGGTTAATTTACAGATTCTGGGAGAAGGCCAAAAGTTGAGAATCTGAGTTTGGTCCAGGAAGTGGGTTATTGCTTGTGGTTAGAGAAACCAACAGAATTTCTGGTGATTGTATGAGGCTAGAGTAACACAGTTGTCACTCAATCACAAAATCACTTTCCCTTTTAAGATATTTGCCAAATTCTGAAACTAAAGGAAAGCTAACTGCTAAGCAAGAAACCTCTGAAAACCAGAGCTGAATTTACTAGTCTTGT
Organism: Mirounga leonina; assembly: GCF_011800145.1. Taxonomy (NCBI): domain Eukaryota; kingdom Metazoa; phylum Chordata; class Mammalia; order Carnivora; family Phocidae; genus Mirounga; species Mirounga leonina. Next base: position 30,917,888 of record NW_023270447.1, read on the forward strand.
AATTCTGAGGAGGTAAAGGTCTTCAGGGTGAGAGTTCCCTAAGAACATACCAGCTGAGGGTTGACAGTTATGGGGACAGTGAATTGATACACAATTTATAGTCACTTTTCCTGTTGGGTATACTTACTGATTCTGGGTGCAGCAAGAATAGAAATTGGCAAACTACAGCCCTTTTGCCAAATCTGGCCTGCTGCCTGTTTTTGTAAATAAAGTTTCATTGGCAAATAGCCATATTTGTTCCATCATTCATTTATATATTGTCTATAGCTGCTTTCATGCTATAAATGGCAAAATTGGGTAGTTGTGGCAGAGATTATATGGCCCAAAGCATAAAATACTCTCTGGCCCTTTATAGAAAAAAGTTGTTCACTTTTTTGGGTTTGGCCTCTCATAAGGGTCACTAATGGGGACAGACTTTTGGCAGTTTAGTGGGCCTAGAGTGCCTAATTCTGAAGCTACACAGGACAACAGGACAAAAATCTACACCAGACACCTTTGAAAGCATAGTGGAATTTTCTGTAGTCTCTCTTGTATTGAGGAGATAAAGACCTGCCAGGCTTCAGTTTAAACCTTAAAAGTCCTTACCATAAGAATAGGGCAAATTAAAGGTAGAATGAGTCTTATTAAAATTGTAAGGCAGTCTTAATTCAGTTCAGTCTCTGGTTGAATGGAAGTGATCAGACCTCCACCCTCAGCTGCCTACCAGAGGCAAGTGTGGATCTTTACAGATGGGAAGTAGCATTGTCAGTAGGTTTTTTATTTTTATTTATCAATATGCAGTGTCCTATATATGATCAATCAAAAATTACTGGGTACCTACACGATAGGACACTATGACCATATACCAAGAGTAAAAACAAAAACAAAACATAATATAGAAGCAGACCAAGAAGTGATCCAAAACTTCGAGTGAGTAGATAAGAACCTTAGAAGTTCATATTAAACCATGGTTTTAATATGTTCAAGAAAAAAAGGGAAAAAATTCTTGAAAACAGATGAAAGGATAGGGAAACACCAGAGAATATGAATATATCTAAAATAAATGAACATTCTAGAATTGAAAAATGTATCTGAACTAAAAAACTCAGTGAATGGCTTAATATCAAATTGGATGCATCAGAAAACAGGATTAGTGTGCTTGAAGACAGTTCAATAGAAAATATCCAAACTGAAGCAGAGAAAGAAACAAACAGAAAAGAGAGTAAGAAACAGTAGATTCAGTAAAACAGTGTAATGTGTATAAATAGTATCTTAAACTAGAGGACAGGTTGAAAATAGGGAAGAATCAATAGTTAAAGAGATAATTAGCAAAAACACATTCAGCTAACTCTGCTCACCCTGAGCTAGATGAACCACAACTTGGCACATCATAGAATGCTGAAAAAATCATAGAGAAAAATCTTTAAAGTCCACCAGAGAAGAAAAGACATGTTACCTTTAATACTGACATAAACAGTGGAAACCAAAAACAATAAGATAATATGTTTAAAGTGCTGAAAGGAAGAAAACGTCAATCTATAATTCCATACACAACAAAAATATCTTCCAGAAATGAAGGTGAAATAAGATGTTTTCAGACAGATAAAACAGGATTTGTTGCCAGTGCACCTGAACTAAAATAAAAATAAATGGAGTTCTTCAGCCAGAAATAAAATGATCTTAAAGGGAAACAACAGAAATTCAGTAAGGGGTGAAGAGAAATAGAATAGGTAAGTATATCATTTAATATAATCACATATTGAAGAGACAAAAAAAGAGATCTCGTTGAGTTAAAAAAATATTTGTAGAGTTAAAATAAGAACAATAATGCAAAAGATGGATAAATGGAAGTGTAAAATAATATTCTTATTGGAGAAATGGTAAATGTAATCAGTTTGATTAGACTAACAAGTCAAAGTTGGGTGTTCTAATGTACAAGGTAACCACTATAATAAGGGTAAATATATGTATCATTACCATGTTAAAAGAGGAGAAAAGGATTAATAAGATATTTGGTTAAATCAAAAGAAGAAGGAAAAAGAACATCAAGTAGATGGGAAATAGAAAATAGATAGTGGTTATAAATCCAGCTATATCAGTTATGAAATTAAATATAATTAGACCAAATACTCCATTTGAAAGAATAGGTGGTCATACTAAACTAAAAACAAAACCCCCAAATGTGAAATTTTCAGTGTAAGGGCAGAAAAGTCACTTGGAATGTGGCTAAAGTAATATTTAGAGGGGATTTAGGAAAAAAGTAAGTAAAAAAATAAGCTAACCCTCCAAGTAAAAAACAAAACAAAACAAAAAACCTTGCTTTTTTTTTTCCAATTGTAAAACATATATACCCTCTCCCAACAAACTGCCAACAAACAGTAGGCTTAAATGGTTTTTATCTCTGACATCTACCAAACACACGTTGAGCTGACATTTATGAACAGCATAAAAAAAAGAAGCATTCTACTTAACTCATTTAGTGGAACTAGTTAATTTTAAAACCAAAACTAGATAAGAAGAGTATGAAAAAAGTATAGAGCCAGCCTCACTTATGATCACAGATGTATAAATGGCTCAGTCCCAGGACTCTGGGACCATGACCTGAGCAGAAGGCAGACGCTTAACCAACTGAGCCACCCAAGCGCCCCAAGATTGAATCTTTAGAAGCATCTCAGTGATACTCAGACAAGACAAGCATGCATGCTATAATTTCATCAATTAATCATTTGTACAAGAAGTCCACACTAATGCAAAGAAGACAGGGGCAAGGGAAAAGATAGGAGGTAATCAGGAAGAGACAAACTTTGTGTTTTTTGTTTTTTTTTTTACAGGCCATATAATAGAAAATCTAAGAGAGTCTACCATTTCATAATTATTAAACTTACAGTAGAGAAATAGGAGTAGGGAGAGATGTCATGCTACTCAAAGCATAGCAAATTTAAAAATTGATAAAGTTTACTGCAACAAAATTAAAATATATATATTAAAAAAAGTAAACAAAGTTAAGAGAAAGTGTGATGAAATTATTTGCAACATGTATGTCAAAGAATTCTGTCCAAATTATATAAATAAATCTGCACAGTGATTAAAAAAAAAAAGACAAGTCAATAGAAAAATGACCAAAGGAAATATATTTGGAAAAGAGGAAAGACTTGTTCGGTGACCATTTAGATATGTTTTTAAAAAGTAAGTACAAATTAAAACAATGAGAAACTATTGTAGAAAATTCAGAGGTAATGATGGAGGGAAGTGGGAACTTACACATTTCTCATGGCAGCATAAATTGATACAGTCCCTTTGGATAACAATCTGGTTGTTTTTAGCAAAATTTAAAATGTGTTTAAGTTATTACCTAGCAAATCCATCTTCTAAATAATTACTCCAGAATAGGGGTTGGCCGACTTTTCTTGTAAAGGACCAGATAGTAAATATCTTAACCTTTGTATGTCATACAGTCTTGGTTGCAAATGCTCTGCTGTTATAATGCAAAAGCAGTCACAGATAATACAATAACAGATGAATGTCTGTGTTCTGATAAAAATTTATTTATAGATGCTAAAGTCTGGATTTTATATATTTCATTTCTCATGAAATAGTATTCTTTTTTAACTTATTTTTTCAACCACTAAAATATGTACAAACCGTTCTTAGCTCATAGGACATACAGAAACAGGTGACATGCCAGATTTGGCCTGTGGGCTATAGTTTGCCCCTGTTGTAGAACATCTCTTGCACATGTAGACAAAGTAGCCTGGAAGGATATTTATTGCAGCATTATTTCTAATAATATATAATTGAAAGTAGATGTCCATTAATATTGGAATATCTAAGTAAAATGGAGCATTTTCATATTATACCATATAGCTATTAACAGGAACAAACTAGGTTGATAATCACAATGATGTGCTTGGATTTCAAAAGCATAATATTAAATGAAAAAAGCAAGTGGTCAGTTAGACATAGAATACAATTTATTAATAAAACTATAGATATTCTGCATACTTTTCATGTATCACAGATATGTATGTTATAGCAAAATAAAATGGTTGGAATAATACACATAAAACTGTAGTTATATGTACCTAATAGAGTGCCAACTGCAGGGTAAAGTGCTCAGTAATTTTAACAGGTTCCCACTGACCACCCCCACACTGCTATTTTCTAATTGCTTTTGACTCTACAAAGGTAATTTCTTATGTATACAAGTTAGCTGGTTTTGTGAACTTTTAGAAAGCTTGCCTACAACTTCTACCAGTAAGAGGTTACTTCTAAAATCACTCAGTGAGAACTAGAGCTTGGTTTTCAGGGATTTTGTTAAAACTGCTTGACTGAGTTGCTCAGGAGGTATTCTTTTTTAACTGGTGTGTGCATTTTTATACCATACTGCAAGCTGACAGAAAATAAGATGCATTTCAACAGTTGGGCCATAAGTTAATGTAATTTAGTTTTCTTGGGAGTTAACTCTTTGTTTTCTACCTCAAATTATGTCTCTTTCCCCTGGTTCATCTTCTTCCTTGTGCTTTTTCAAAGTAAGTAATAGTCAAGGTTATGTTTTAATATCTTTTTTCACAGTTTTTAGTTTGATAATTACAAGAATGATGATGCTGCAAGTTTGGGAGGGGATCTCATTTCAAGGAAAATGATGCATTAGATTGTCATCTCGTGGTATAACCAATATTCACAAAAATAATCTTCAGTGACTCTTGGGAACTTTCTGGAGTTGTAATTGCATTTTGTGTTTGTCTCTATTAACCAATACATTTGAGTTTCCTTTCTCCCTTCTTTAAACTTTCAGGAATGTCATAGGGCCCAGGTTTGTCAAATGTATCTTGTACAACAATATATGTTGCCAATTGTATGAATGCTTGGGCATTTTTTAAAATATAATTTAGGAGTGGAAATTTTTCCATGTTTTTTTTTAAACAAGATTGTATTAAGAAATTATTTTGGTTTCTAATGCAATATATGTTAAGAAAGAAAAAAAAAAGAAGAAGAAGAAGGTAGCAGGAGGGGAAGAATGAAGGGGGGGAAATTGGAGGGGTAGACGAACCATGAGAGACGATGGACTCTGAAAACAAACTGAGGGTTCTAGAGGGGAGGGAGGTGGGAGGATGGGTTAGCCTGGTGGTGGGTATTGAGGAGGGCACATTCTGCATGGAGCACTGGGTGTTATGCACAAACAATGAATCATGGAACACTACATCTAAAACTAATGATGTAATGTATAGGGATTACCATAACAATAAATATTTTAAAAAAATTATTTTGGTTTCTTTATATACTTTTAGTTTCAAGTAATGAGTTTGAGTTATGTTCAAGAGGCTACACAAACTTTGGCTAACTTCCTGTTTTTGATATGTTTTGAGAATTTCTTCTTAGTGATTTTGGATTACTGTAGGTGATGTGTCTTGAATTATTTATTGATCTTCTTAATTTTTAGTTTGTACTCGGCATAGCACAGTGTCTGCTTTCTTCTTTTTTGTTGGGCCTATTTCCTGTGTTTGAAGAGGTACCTTGGTGTTCTGCTCACAGTAAGCTTTGTCATTTTATACACAAATAATCTAATTTCAATATGGCAATAAAGAATAAAAATCTTGCCTGTTTCTGAATCAGGATGGTCTCATATATGGACACAGTAAGTAATTTTACAGTGTTATTTCAAAACTGCTTGGATAGCACAGAAAGATTTTTGAGGGCATCAGTGACAGAATAAAAGAACACAAGAGATGAGGGTGTGTAAAGACTAACTTTATAGGTGTCAGAATTTTGCCAGCAGTATTTTATTTAGTTATGCAGAGGATTTGGGTAATATTTCAATTTGAGATGGTAGCATCACTATATTGGATCCAAAACCCTTTTATAGTGTAAGCAAATTCCACTCACTGTAGTTTTCTACAAAAACACAGTTTTAAAAAAATAGTCAAGTAAAAAAAGGAATGCACAGCTTTTTCCACATAGAAATTACTCCCTTGTTAAGTTATTTAGGTAGATCTTAGTGAAGGATCTGGAAAAAGGTAAAAGAAAAATTGCATTCTTTTAGGAGGGGCTCAAATATTAAATAAAAGGAATACTAGGATGGCTTTAAGAAAGAGAACCTTATCATATTGCAAGAGAAAATTCTCAGTTTCCTTAGGTTGGCAGCCATATATACATTGAAATTAACATTTGTAGTTTTCTCCTTTTCTGAATTATACTATAAGCATGAACTACTTAATCAGAGGCCTGGCCTCTGGATTTGGGAGATGGGGCTTAGAAAGTGTGGCTGTCCTTAGGTGACAATTTGGGGAAAGCACTCATTCTGAGAGAATGGAAGATACCTTACAAAGGGTGGTGGGGAGGGTTTCCTTTGGAGGCTTGGTGGTGAAAGGAAAGAAAGAAGCAGCTGAAGATAAGGGTCCAAAGTAAATAAGATAAATTTTTTAAAAAGACAAATTATTCCCACCACCACCACCACCACAAAAAGTACCATTTTTTAAAGAATCTACACTTCACTGAAGCCACAGTGGAGGGTGCTCTTGAACTGAGAAACCTAATAAGCCAACTTACCTCTCTTCTCATCACAAGGTAACTTGCTATTGCTGATTCTGGAGAAAACCAATACAAATAATCTTCAACAGAAAAAGAAGCCAGGATCTGCATAAAATTGCTATAAGAAAATAAAATTTAAATAACACCTTCTCCACACATATATATACACACACATACACAGAGGGGTTGGGGGAGAGAGAATGAAAGGAAAAATAAAAACAGAAAAGAAAAGCCACAAAGCAAGGAACTTGAAACACAACACTTGAACATGAATAACCTATATTAAACAAGCAATTGCATTATGAAAGGACAGTATGAATCAGAGTTCCAAAACTCACAATTGAAATGGACAAACAACAGGAAGATGTATGAAACAGGAGCTGATTGAACTCTGGAAGGAAATCGACAGAAAAAGACAAAAATCATTTCAGAAATGAAAACTAAATTACAAGGTACCCAAGGGAAGATAGATATTACCAAAAGTTCAGTAAGAGATATAAAGAAGAGAAATGAAAGAGTCAAGAAAGTGAAACTGAAATAAGAGTGCTGAAAGGATCAGAGAGTGATAGAGAAAATGCAATATGTTTAGTTCAAGAACTCAAACTAGAAAAACAAATGGAAAATGAACAGATGTAACATTTAAAATAATAAAAAAAACTTTTCCGAAATAAAAAGAGATCTTCATCTCCATATTGAAAGGGGTCCAATGATGGACAGACATTTTTAAGGAATTCAAAATGAGAAATAATTGTAATTTATTTTTTTATTTTTTTATTTTATTTTATTTTTTTTAAAGATTTTATTTACTTATTTGACAGAGAGAGACATAGCGAGAGCAGGAACACAAGCCGGGGGAGTGGGAGAGGGAGAAGCAGGCTTCCTGCAGAGCAGGGAGCCCGATGTGGGACTCGATCCCAGGACCCTGGGATCATGACCTGAGCCGAAGGCAGACGCTTAACGACTGAACCACCCAGGCGCCCAATAATTGTAATTTATTGTGAAAACACTGAATAAGCAAAAAAACTTCTAAGTCCATAGTGATAAGTGATACAAAGATTACTTGTGAATTGTACTTAGAATGACTTTTTAAAAATGTCCTGCAGTTATTTTTTTTTTTTAAGATTTTATTTATTTATTTGACAGAGAGAGAGACAGCGAGAGCAGGAACCACAAGCAGGGGGAGTGGGAGAGGGAGAAGCAGGCTTCCCGCCAAGCAGGGAGCCTGATGCAGGGCTCGATCCCAGGACCCTGGGATCGTGACCTGAGCCGAAGGCAGACGCTTAACGACTGAGCCACCCAGGCGCCCCTGCCCTGCAGTTATTAAGAAAATTTTCAAACCTACCTTTGGTTGATGCATATGTTTAGATGTGAACTGTCATGACATCTGCAACTTACTTTCACATGTTTCAGAAAAAAATACAACAAAAAGAAAATACAGAAATGTGTCTGGAATTTTTCATACTAACTATTCGGCATTTTTAAAAAGTCACTCAAGGGGGCGCCTGGGTGGCTCAGTCGTTAAGCGTCTGCCTTCGGCTCAGGTCATGATCCCAGGGTCCTGGGATCAAGCCCCACATCGGGCTCCCTCCTCGGCGGGAAGCCTGCTTCTCCTTCTCCCACTCCCCCGGCTTGTGTTCCCTCTCTCGCTGTGTCTCTCTCTGTCAAATAAATAAATAAAATCTTAAAAAAAAAAAAAAGTCACTCAAGGGGCACCTGGGTGGCTTAGTCAGTTAAGCATTCAACTCTTGGTTTCAGCTCAGGTCTTGATCTCAGAGTCGTGAGATCGAGCCCCACGTCAGGCACCACACTGGGCGTGGAGCCTACTTAATTAAAAAAAAAAAAAGTCACTCAAAGCAAATTGTAGATTTCCAGTATTTTTGTATCTTTTACAGTTATTGAGAAACATTTTGTGAATTAAATGTATTCCATCTTATACATTGTTACTTTACATTTTTGGAATAAGCAAGGAAAGAGTGTCTTTTTCATATTTCTTTATATTTTTAGAATTACTACAGTGATTTAATCTTTATTAATTTGTTTCAGCAGATATTTATTGAAATTGCTGGTGCCTTAAGAGGACTCAAGGCAGTGGTACTGAACTGTATTGAGTGGTCATTGTATTCTTCCCCTCCATAGACGCACAGTAAAAAAGAAACAAATACACACAAATATATGCCAATTTCACTTACAAATCTCTTTGTTGATTAAGGAAAAATTCTTTGTTGAATGATTTTTTTAAATGATTGAATTGTGAGAGCTATTTATATATCCTTGATACAAATCCTTTTTCAGATATATGATTTGCAAAAAATTTCTCCCATTCTTTAGGTTGTTTCTTCACTTTCTTGATAGTGTTTTTTGAAGCACAAAAGTTTTAAACTTTTTTTTAAGACTTATTTATTTTACAGAAAGAGAGAGTGGGTGATGTGAGCAGGGGGAGGGGCAGAGGGAGAAAAAGAATCTCCAGTTGGAGCCCAACTGACTGGGCCACCCAGGGGCCCCAGAAGTTTTAAATTTTGATGATATTCAATGTATCTATATTTCTTTTGTTGCTTGATATGTATTTTATATACCCAAAAAGGTAGATAGACTTCTTAAATGTACACTGTGAAATTGTACATTTTAAAAAATGGGTTTTTTTGGTAATGAACATTTATTTTTAATTGTGGTAAAATGCAATATATTAGTCTGCTAGGGCTGCCATCATGGAGTACTACAGACTGGGTGGCTTAAACAACAGAAATTTATTTTCTCACAGTTCTAGAGGCTAGAAGTCCAAGATCAAGGGGTTGGCCTTTCTCCTTGCCTTATAGATGGCCACTTCTACCCTCGGTGTCTTCATTTGGTCGTTACTCAGTCTGCCTCTGTGCCCTGATCTTCTCTTCTTATAAGGACATTATCACATTGGATTAAGGCCTACGCCAATGACCTCACTTAACCTTAATTACCACTTTACAGACTCTATTCTGACTCATATTCTGAGGTACTCATTCAACATATGAATTGGGGGGGGACACAGTTCAGCCCATAATGTATATGTAACATAAAATTTACCATTCTAACCATTTTTAATATCCAGTTCAGTTATCATGAACTGTCATCACTGTCTATCTCCAGAGCTTTTTTCATCTTTCAATACTGAAACTACCCTTTGAACAATAACTCCCTGTTCTCCCCACCTTTACCCCTGGCAACCACCATTCTGCTTTCTGTCCCTTTATATAAAGCAATGTTTTTTGGTTTTTTTTTAAGATTTATTTATTTATTTATTTATTCATTCATTCATTTATTTATTTATTTTTTATTCTTATGTGAATCCGCATACATTACATCATTAGTTTTAGATGAAGTGTTCCATGATTTATTGTTTGTGCATAACACCCAGTGCTCCATGCAGAATGTGCCCTCCTCATTACCCACCACCAGGCTAACCCACCCTCCCACCCCCCTCCCCTCTAGAACCCTCAGTTTGTTTTTCAGAGTCCATCATCTCTCATGGTTCGTCTACCCCTCTGATTTCCCCCGCTTCATTCTTCCCCTCCCGCTACCTTCTTCTTCTTCTTCTTTTTTTTTCTTAACATATATTGCTTTATTTGTTTCAGAGGTACAGATCTGAGATTCAACAGTCTTGCACAATTCACAGCGCTTACCAGAGCACATACCCTCCCCAGTGTCTATCACCCAGTCACCCCATCCCTCCCACCCCACCCCCCACTCCAGCAACCCTCAGTTTGTTTCCTGAGATTAAGAATTCCTCATATCAGTGAGATCATATGATACATGTCTTTCTCTGTTTGACTTATTTCACTCAACATAATACCCTCCAATTCCATCCACGTCGTTGCAAATGGCAAGATCTCATTCCTTTTGATGGCTGCATAATATTCCATTGTGTATATATACCACATCTTCTTTATCCATTCATCTGTCGATGGACATCTTGGCTCTTTCCACAGTTTGGCTATTGTGGACATTGCTGCTATAAACATCTGGGTGCATGTACCCCTTCGGATCCCTACTTTTGTATCTTTGGGGTAAATACCCAGTAGTGCAATTGCTGGATCATATGGTAGCTCTATTTTCAACTTTTTGAGGAACCTCCATACTATTTTCCAGGGTGGCTGCACCAGCTTGCATTCCTACCAACAATGTAGGAGGGTTCCCCTTTCTCCGCATCCCCGCCAACATCTGTCGTTTCCTGACTTGTTAATTTTAGCCATTCTGACTGGTGTGAGGTGGTATCTCATTGAGGTTTTGATTTGGATTTCCCTGATGCTGAGCGATATTGAGCACTTTTTCATGTGTCTGTTGGCCATTTGGATGTCTTCTTTGGAAAAATGTCTGTTCATGTCTTCTGCCCATTTCTTGATTGGATTCTTTGTTCTTTGGGTGCTGAGTTTGATGAGTTCTTTATAGATTTTGGATACTAGCCCTTTATCTGATATGTCATTTGCAAATATCTTCTCCCATTCTGTCGGTTGTCTTTTGGCTTTGTCGACTGTTTCCTTTGCTTTGCAAAAGCTTTTTATCTTGATGAAGTCCCAATAGTTCATTTTTGCCCTTGCTTCCCTTGCCTTTGGCGATGTTTCTAGGAAGAAGTTGCTTCGGCTGAGGTCAAAGAGGTTGCTGCCTGTGTTCTCCTCTAGGATTTTGATGAACTCTTGTCTCACATTGAGGTCTTTCAACCATTTGGAGTCTATTTTTGTGTGTGGTGTAAGGAAATGGTCCAGTTTCATTCTTCTGCATGTGGCTATCCAATTTTCCCAACACCATTTGTTGAAGAGACTATCTTTGTTCCATTGGACATTCTTTCCTGCTTTGTCAAAGATGAGTTGACCATAGAGTTGAGGGTCCATTTCTGGGCTCTCTATTCTGTTCCATTGATCTATGTGTCTGTTTTTGTGCCAGTACCATGCTGTCTTGATGATGACAGCTTTGTAATAGAGCTTGAAGTCTGGAATTGTGATGCCACCAGCTTTGCTTTTCTTTTTCAACATTCCTCTGGCTATGCGGGGTCTTTTCTGGTTCCATACAAATTTTAGGATTATTTGTTCCATTTCTTTGAAAAAAGTGGATGGTATTTTGATGGGGATTGCATTGAATGTGTAGATTGCTCTAGGTAGCATTGCCATCTTCACAATATTTGTTCTTCCAATCCATTAGCATGGAACGTTTTTCCATTTCTTTGTGTCTTCCTCAGTTTCTTTCATGAGTATTTTATAGTTTTCTGAGTACAGATCCTTTGTCTCTTTGGTTAGATTTATTCCTAGGTATCTTATGGTTTTGGGTGCAATTGTAAATGGGATCGACTCCTTAATTTCTCTTTCTTCTGTCTTGTTGTTGGTGTATAGGAATGCCACTGATTTCTGTGCATTGATTTTATATCCTGCCACTTTACTGAATTCCTGTATGAGTTCTAGCAGTTTTGGGGTGGAGTCTTTTGGGTTTTCCACATAAAGTATCATATCATCTGCAAAGAGTGAGAGTTTGACTTCTTCTTTGCCAATTTGGATGCCTTTGATTTCTTTTTGTTGTCTGATTGCTGTGGCTAGGACTTCCAATACTATGTTGAATAGCAGTGGTGATAGTGGACATCCCTGGTGCGTTCCTGACCTTAGGGGGAAAGCTCTCAGTTTTTCCCCATTGAGAATGATATTTGCTGTAGGTTTTTCATAGATGGCTTTTATGATATTGAGGTATGTATCCTCTATGCCTATACTCTGAAGAGTTTTGATCAAGAAAGGATGCTGTACTTTATCAAAAGCTTTTTCTGCATCTATTGAGAGGATCATATGATTCTTGTTCTTTCTTTTGTTAATGTATTGTATCACATTGATTGATTTGTGGATGTTGAACCAACCTTGCAGCCCAGGGATACATCCCACTTGGTCATGGTGAATAATCCTTTTAATGTACTGTTGGATCCAATTGGCTAGTATTTTGGTGAGAATTTTTGCATCCATGTTCATCAGGGATATTGGTCTGTAATTTTCCTTTTTGATGAGGTCTTTGTCTGGTTTTGGGATCAAGGTAATGCTCGCCTCATAAAATGAGTTTGGAAGTTTTGCTTCCATTTCTATTTTTTGGAACAGTTTCAGAAGAATAGGTATTAATTCTTCTTGAAATGTTTGGTAGAATACCCCTGGGAAGCCATCTGGCCCTGGGCTTTTGTTTGTTGGGAGATTTTTGATGACTGCTTCAATTTCCTTAGTGGTTATAGGTCTGTTCAGGTTTTCTATTTCATCCTGGTTCAGTTTTGGTAGTTGATACATCTCTAGGAATGCATCCATTTCTTCCAGGTTATCTAATTTGCTGGCATAGAGTTGCTCATAATATGTTCTTATAATTGTTTGTATTTCTTTGGTGTTGGTTGTGATCTCTCCTCTTTCATTCATGATTTTGTTGATTTGGGTCATTTCTCTTCTCTTTAAATAAAATCTTAAAAAAAAAAAAAGAAAAAAAACAGCTTAACATTCTAAATTATAGGGCATGTATTTGTTTTTGGATTATCCAATAGGAGGAGTGGAGGAGAAGAGGGGAAGAAGAAAGGAGAGAAGAAATAGTAATGTTAATATTAATAATTATAGCCATTAATTGAGCACTTACTAAGTGCCAAACTTTGTACTAAGCATTTTAACTTAATTTCTTTCAATCCTGTGACTGTTAATCCAACCCTTATGCTCTCATATGTGCAGAATTTCCTCTGTTCTGGTTAGTAAGCAGCTGCTATTCCAGTCCCACAAGGGCTCCCTCACTGCTCTGGCAGTCTGGCCCCTTCCCCAGGAACCTCCCTTGACTACTCATACAGTACAGCCACTAAAGCGGCCCAGCGGAAAAGCCAGGAGAACCCTGTTCCAGACCTATGACTGCTATTTGTTATAATTGATCAGTGCCTAGGCCTTCCTAATGTTAAATATTTAACATTGACATGCATTGACCACACATAGCAACACTGTGCAGAAGATACTTTTTTACTGCCAGATTTAAAGTCAATCTTGATTCCATGTGACTCCCAAGTCCATGTTCTTCACCACAATATGTAGGTAGCTAAACAGTCTAATTACAATGGCCCTGCATTTCTGATGCGTGCCTGACCCAACATAGGCCTAGATTCCAGTGCCTGGAACACCTTGGACACACAGCCACTTCACATTCCTCTTGACCTGAGGACCAATCCTAAATATGAGGGGCTCCTTCCACTGAAGTTCTTAATTATCTGACATTAACTTTTCAACTTGTAAGCACACCACCTAATATTCTATAACAAGATTTTAAAAATCAACAAGCACTATATACTCTGCAAGAGACAAATAACCGTGGTTTAAATCCCATAGTCTCTTGCTTTTCAATAGTGAATGGAAAGAATCATCTTAGTAGCAGGCTTTGTTGGTAGGAGTAGCCCACACCAGTAGCCATACCTTCCAAGTACTGCCAGTGGAATGTCCCCTTCCTGGCCCCAGGGTACCCACACTCTTTCAGGGCACTCTCAGTGTTTCCAGAAAGAACTTGGGAGTCCCTTTCTGATTTGATGTAGGACTATAGCTTCTCTGGCCAGGGGTTTATCAATCTTGTTAATTCTTTCAAAGAATCAGCTCCTAGTTTCGTTGATCTGTTCTACTGTTCTTTTAGTTTCTATTTCATTGATTTCTGCTCTGATCTTTATTATTTCTCTTCTCCTGCTGGGTTTAGGCTTTATTTGCTGTTCTTTCTCCAGCTCCTTTAGGTGGAGGGTTAGGTTGTGTACTTGAGACCTTTCTTGTTTCTTGAGAAAGGCTTGTATTGCTATATACTTTCCTCTTAGGACTGCCTTTGCTGCATCCCAAAGATTTTGAATAGTTGTGTTTTCATTTTCATTGGTTTCCATGTATTTTTTTAATTCTTCTTTAATTTCCTGGTTGACCCATTCATTCTTCAGTAGGATGCTCTTTAGCCTCCATGTATTTGAGTTCTTTCCGACTTTCCTCTTGTGATTGAGTTCTAGTTTCAAAGCATTGTGGTCTGAAAATAGGCAGGGAATGATCCCAATCTTTTGGTACCGGTTGAGACCTGATTTATGACCTAGGATGTGATCTACTCTGGAGAATGTTCCATGGGCACTAGAGAAGAATGTGTATTCCATTGCTTTGGGGTGGAATGTTCTGAATATGTCTGTGAAGTCCATTTGGTCCAGTGTGTCATTTAAAGTCTTTATTTCCTTGTTGATCTTTTGCTTAGACGATCTGTCCATTTCAGTGAGGGGGGTGTTAAAGTCCCCCACTATTATTGTATTGTTGTCGATGTGTTTCTTTGCTTTTGTTATTAATTGCCTTATATAATTGGCTGCTCCCATATTAGGGGCATAGATATTTACAATTGTTAGATCTTCTTGTTGGATAGATCCTTTAAGTAGGATATAATGTCCTTCCTCATCTCTTATTACAGTCTTTGGTTTAAAATCTAATTTGTCTGATATAAGGATTGCCACCCCAGCTTTCTTTTGGTGTCCATTAGCATGGTAAATGGTTTTCCACCCCCTCACTTTCAATCTGGGGGTGTCTTTGGTTCTAAAATGAATCTCTTGCAGACAGCATATCGATGGGTCTTGTTTTTTAATCCAATCTGATAGCCTGTGTCTTTTGATTGGGGCATTTAGCCCATTTACATTCAGGGTAACTATTGAAAGATAGGAATTTAGTGCCATTGTATTGCCTGTAAGGTGACTGTTACCGTATATTGTCTGTGTTCCTTTCTGGTCTATGTTGCTTTTAGGCTCTCTCTTTGCTTAGAGGACCCCTTTCAAGATTTCCTGTAGGGCTGGTTTTGTGTTTGCAAATTCCTTTAGTTTTTGTTTGTCCTGGAAGATTTTTATCTCTCCTTCAATTTTCAATGACAGCCTAGATGGATATAGTATTCTTGGCTGCATATTTTTCTCATTTAGTGCTCTGAATATATCCTGCCAGTCCTTTCTGGCCTGCCAGGTCTCTGTGGATAGGTCTGTTGCCAATCTAATGTTTCTACCCTTGTAGGTTACATATCTCTTCTCCTGAGCTGCTTTCAGGATTTTCTCTTTTTCTATGAGACTCGTAAGTTTTACTATTAGATGTTGGGGTGTTGACCTATTTTTATTGATTTTGAGAGGGGTTCTCTGTGCTTCCTGGATTTTCATGCCTGTTTCCTTCCCCAAATTAGGGAAGTTCTGTGCTATAATTTGCTCCATTATACCTTCTGCCCCTCTCTCTCTTTCTTCTTCTTCTGGGATCCCAATTATTCTAATGTTGT
The DNA here is from genome assembly GCF_011800145.1 of Mirounga leonina. NCBI lineage: Eukaryota > Metazoa > Chordata > Mammalia > Carnivora > Phocidae > Mirounga > Mirounga leonina. Next base: position 30,933,653 of record NW_023270447.1, read on the forward strand.
TTCATCTTATGGTATCGCTTATCTCTCAAATTCTGCCCTCGTGATCCAGTAGTTGTTTATCTCTCTTTTTCTCAGCTTCTTTATTTTCCATCATTTCATCTTCTGTATTACTGATTCTCTCTCCTGCCTCATTTATTCTAGCAGTTAGCGCCCCCATTTTTGATTGCACCTCATTAATAGCCTTTTTGATTTCTACTTGGTTGGATTTTAGTTCTTTTACTTCTCCAGAAAGGGTTTCTCTAATAACTTCCATATTTTTTTCAAGCCCAGCTAGTATCTTTAAAGTGATGATTCTGAGCTCTAGATCTGACATCGTACTAATGTCCGTATTGAGTAGGTCCCTGGCAGTCGGTACTACCTCTTGTTCTTTTTGTTGAGGTGATTTTTTCCATCTTGTCATTTTGTGCAGAGGAGAATAGATTAATGAGAGAACAAAATGCTAGCAGAGTAACCACGTCCCCAGAAAATATACTCTAAACAAATCAGAAAAGACCTGAAGCAGTGGGAAAAGAAAGGGAAAGAGAGAAAAAAGAAAAAGAAAAAAAAGAAAAAGATAAAGATAAAAACAAAAACAAACAAAACAAAACAACAACAACAACAAAAAACCCAGAATGTGATCAAATATGATCAGGCTGGTATATAGATCAGTGCCACACACTAGATTTGGGGTGTATTTTGGTCTTTTAGAAGAAAGTGCCTCCCAAAACTTTAAAGAAAGAAAAACTTATATATGTACAAAAATAAGGGTTGATATGATGAAGGGATGGAATATGACTGTAAAGATGGAAATTATAAAAAATTTTATAAAAGGAATTGATAAGAAGTTGTTTGAAAAAAGAAAGAAGAGGATTTAAAAAAAGAAAAAAGAAAAAAAAAAGGGAGAGAATGTGATCAGGCAGGGGAATAGAAAACACCATATACTAGAGATTTAGGGTATATTTTAATCTGTTAGAAGAAACTATCTCAAAATTTTAAAGAGAGAACAACTTATATATATAAGTGAAAAATACGGGTAACTACTATGAAGGGATAGAATATGACTCTAAAAATGAAAAATAAAAATGTTTTTTTTTTTTTAAAGTGATTGATAAGATGTTGGTTGAAAAAGGGAAAAAGAAAAATTCAAAAAGAAAAAAAAGAAAAAAGACAGTTAAAAAAAAATTAACTTTGAAAGACTAAAGAGTCATGGTAAAAAAGCCATGAATTCTATGTGCAGTATTCCCCTAGCGCTGGAGTTCTGCCGTTCTCATTGATCGGTAAACTTGGTCTTGGCTGGCTGTTCCCGCTGATCTTCTGGGGGAGGGGCCTGTTGCCTTGTTTTCCAAATGTCTTTGCCGGAGGCGGAATTGCCCCGCCCTTGCCCCCTCCCGGCTAAGTAATCTGCTCGGGTTTGCTCTCCGGAGCTTTTGTTCCCTGCGAGCTTTCCGTACAGCTTTGGAGGCGGAGAGTGAAAATGGCAGCCTCCCAATCTCTGCCCCGGAGGAGCCGAGAACTCGGGGCCCCGCTCCTCAGTGCACCCCCAGAGAAAAGCAGTCAGTCACTCTCCTCTCCCCGGTCTCCGGCCGCACTCCGTGCTCGCCTGGCCTGTGACCGCGCGTTTCTATCTCTGGCACCCGACCCCGGGTGGAGTCTCCAAACCCAGCAGATCCCTGCGGTGCACTCCCGGGCGGCTCCTCCCTGGGGGGAAGGTGAGTCTCCCCGGATCTGCCGCTTGTTGGGTCCCTGCTGGAGGAGCAGGGGCCCGACTGTGCCGCGGATCACGGTTTATGGGAACCCCGAGCTGAGAGCCCGCGCCTGGGCTCCGCCTCTGCAGCCGGCTTCCCTGCTCTGTTACCTGGGAGCTCTGCCACACTCAGGCACCCCCGGTCTTTCTGTGACCCCGAGGGTCCTGAGACCACACTGTCCCGCAAGGGTTCCACCCCCCGCTTAGCCACCAGAGTGACGGCCCTCAGTGGAGCAGACTTTTAGAAGTTCTGATTTTGTTCTCCGTGGTTCTATCACTTGCCAGAAGCGGCTGACGGAGGCCCCTCCCCCGCCGTCTATCCTCCCGAATATCGCCTCGGATTCACTTCTCCGCACGTCCTACCTTCCAGAAAGTGGTCGCTTTTCTGTTCAGAGAGTTGTTGCTATTCCTTTCTTCGATCTCCTGTTGGGTTTGTAGGTGTTCAGAATGGTTTGATCCCTATCCAGCTGAATTCCTGAGAGGAGACGAAATCCAGGTCTCCTACTCCTCTGCCATCTTGCTCCCCCTCTAAAGCAATGTTTTAAGACAGTTTTTTTTCATCATGAGTGAGTCTTCAAAATTCCCCCAAATTAATTATTTTTATACTAATTCTGCAAGGCATACACAAGCTTTTACCTAGTTAAAAGGTTCTTTAAGCTCTTAAAGCATAGGCAAAATTTTGTCCTTGTTTATCTGCCTTTTTTTCTGGAGAGATTCCACATTTCTCATCATCACATTCCTTAACTGCAGCCCTAGAAACTTAGACCAGTCTTGTTTGGTTATTTTTCAAGACAAATGAAGGTTTCAATTTTTAAAATTTAATTTTTAAGTTGATAAGTTGCTGTGCAATTTACAGAAAAAATGGGTAAAGGAGGCTTAAATATGTTTAAGTCTTACTGTTTCAAAATCTAATGATTATTTCCTGTTTCAAAAAAGGATCAATAAGTTTTAAAAGAGCATTTTTTCTAATTCTCTTCATTTGGGGAGATTTTATTCTTACTGTGTACTATTTTATACTATCTTAAGTCTGTATTATGTCAACTCTGCCTCTCATTGTAAATGTAGATAGTAAAGAAAATATTTTTAATATAAAATAATCTCTCAGATATTGTTGTCTTCATTTTATTCATACATTCATTCAGCAAACATTTGTTGAGTATTACATAGTAAATATTGGATAGACAAGAAAGAATAAGACACGATTTTTGTCTTCAGGGAGATGAAAAATATATCTAGACAGGTTTAAATAATTATATTTGAAAGAAGAGTATAAATAAAGAAGGAATTGGTGGTTGGTCCCAACAGGAAACAGAATGGGGAACATCCAAGACGCATAGAGCTGCAAGGCCCACTGACAGGTAGCAGTAGTTGGTAGTGGCTGAAACAATAGACTGGTACATAGAAAAGGAGTTGCTAGAGATGGAGGTTGAACGTGGTTGGAGCCAGGTTTTGAAGACTTTAAATACTGTATTAAAAAGTACGCCCTATAAACAGGGAATTCTTAAATATTTTTAAGTCCCAGAGTAAAAGACAGGATCTGAGAATATTAGATGATGTTAGCTAATCTTATTATGTGGTAATTAAATGTGTTCTGAATGTACTTATAGTTACGTCACTGAAAAATTATCACTAGGTGGTTTTTCATAGATTTTAATAAATACTGATTATCTCAGAAACATTAAATATAGATTTTTAATAGTTTTCATATTTGGCATATTTAAATATTTGCCGTATTTAAAGATAGTATTTACCTGAGGCGTGTGTTTTTTAATTCCTTTTTTTCAGATATAAGAAAGACCGGATGGATGAGGAACTCATGGAACCACTGAAATATGCTGAACAACTTCCTGTAGCTCAGATAATACACCAGGTTTGCTTCCCCCGTTTTATTCTTTGGAGAGAAACAAGAATTTTAATCTTTGAAAAGTAATTGCCTTTGTTAGGTTTTTCAAAATCAGTGTGGAATAGCTGAAAGGCATTCCAGGCCATGTATCACTATTTAGACCCCACTTAATACAGTTGGAAGTCTCATCAAAATGCAGTATTAAAAGGCTACTTGCTGTGCATAGTGGAGCTCTTACTTATATAAAATACAGGGTAAAATCAGAATTATCTTTTGTTCATTACTTAACATCAAGACTTAATTTCAGAAAACTTTCATTTGAACCACTGTAGCACTTGTTAGCGACAAGGAAAAAGAGCTGGAAAATTGTCATTTGGTGTAATTTTTTTGAGTAGCTAAAATAAGAAAACAATCTTTCCTTACTTCCTTCACCCTACCCCATTATCAACTCTTTTAAAGTGTAATTCTAAATGTCATGTGGGCAGGTTTTTTTTCATTTCCAATTAGAATGACTCTATCATCCGTTCTGCGTAACTGTAATCTTAGAGAAGGCAGTGTGGTAGGTATTTAAACTAAGATTTTATGGTGTGACTTTGACAGCATATAAAGTCTGGCTCTGCCCTGGCCAGAATCTAAGAATTTTAAGTGGTCTGTTGACAAGAGTCATGGCCTTTAGAACTACCAGATTTTTCAGAATCTATAGATTATAGAAAGTATAAAAGCTCTTAAATATCAGAATATATCAGAATCTGAGGTGACTGTTAATTATTATTATGAGTCTTTCCATATGTCTTTGTCAACCAAAACGATTTTCATTTAGCGGATTTGATTAGAAGAAGTTCTAGTTTGAGCTAATTAAAAGAAACAGGCTTTTACTTTAAAATGTTGGCTATATAGATCTTTTCATTGGCATTGAAATTTAATATTAAATTCTATGAGAAATTACAAAAAAAAATATGACCAGAAATTTGCTGCTTTGGGAAGCCTATCTGTGTTTGGTAATCAGGTCCAGTTTATATGTCAGGAATTCCCTAGTGTTGTCAGAGCTTAAATGACCTAACAGCCTGCAAATGTCACATTTAAAATTCTGTCTTCATGCCTGACTCTTAGCATAAATGAATTAAACAGCAGAGCAGGCAGCAAGTCAATATGTTCTTAACAGTAAGAGTGAGCAATGAAACAGTTTGTGGTTTGTTCAGAGTAGGTAAATAGAATCTGCCCAGAGCAGTTCACCTGGAATAAAATCTGAAACAGGAAACAAGAATTAACCTTTAGGATGGTTGACCAGATGAAATGTCAGTCATATTTTTATAGCATGAATGAACCAGTAAACTATGCTTTATGTAACAGCTGCATTTTGCTATTACACACTGTATGAATTCAAAGATGAAAATTTTTGACTCTGGTAAAAATTTGCATTATGGTATATTTGGCAATATGAGAAGCTATATTAATTTTAACAGTGAATTATAACATTATAATAAAAATTATATAGTACCTGCAATTACAAAATTTCAATTTTTAAGAAATTTGCAGGATAAAAGATTCATTTTCTTTTATTTTTATTGAATAAAATTAATTCTGTTCTCAAGGGGTAAACAGGAAAGGGCATTGTTAAACCAGGCTCTTATTTATTCTTCTTGTTATTTCCTTTTACTGACAGTACTACAACTTTGGGACTGTTACTATCACCTGTCCAAGTGGTCTTTAAGAAATATAGGAGTTATGTTGCTAAAGTTCACTTGTAAGTGAATTATTTGAAAGCAGTTTCTTCCTCTAAGAAAATAGCAATACATATGCCAGTTAGGTTCAGCCAATCCCTCAAAAGCTTTTTAATGTATAATATATCCAAATTATAGCATAATTGTCATATATATGTAACCTCCACCTGTTACTGTTTCTATACTATAAGCAACTATTTTCCTCTGCTCTTGATTCATGCCTATTTTGAAGCATGTATCATTTCTATTTGAAATAACATTATTTATTCATATGTCTTTCATTTCGTACTTGATTGTCTTTCTGGACGTTCTTAATTTCTTGATATTCTTTTCAGCATCTTACCTTGTGCGATATATGCATATATCTGAATGTATGGATATGTATTTTTAGTGGTTCACTGAGAGCCAGCAGCACCTCTTTTCCCTACTACCCAGACATCAGAAGCCAGAGCCTCTCACTCGTAGCACAGTTTAGAAGCTATAGGAGAGGAGGAGCAGGGACACGGTCTCTAACATGAGGAATAACTTGAGAAATGGAAGAGAGAGGAATGGGTCCCAGTTTTCTGTGTAATTTCTTTTTTCTTTTTTTTTTGAAGATTTTATTTATTTATCAGAGAGAGAGAGAGCACAAGCAGGGGGAAGTGGCAGAGGGAGAGGGAGAAGCAGGCTCCCCGCTGAGCAGAGAGCCCAATGTGGGGCTCGATCCCAGGACTCTGGGATCATGACCTGAGCCGAAGGCAGCCACTTAACTGACTGAGCCACCCAGGTGTCCCTCTGTGTAATTAATTTCTTGTGTATGTTACTTAAATAGCATTTTACAATCAGGAACTAAGCAAGATTCTCAGTGTTGCCATTTTATACTGTCAAATTATTTACCATTTTTAGGGGTCCTAGCAATATGATTAGGGTAACACAAGAAACTCGAATTATAAACAATAGAATTAATAAAAGAATCTGGTAAGATAACTAGATATAAGATAAATAAAACTGATAGCTTCTCTGTATTTGCAATAAGCACACAGAATGGAAATGGGAAAATTTTTCTTTCACAACAAGGAAAAGAACTATAAAATACTTAGGAGTAAATTTAACAAGTAAACCACAGGACCTATATAATAAGAATTACAGAAACATACCATGTTTCATAAGCAGACATACCAAATACTTGATGGGCTGCAGGGGACTTAATATCATAAAAATATAATTTCTTCTGAATTAGCAATTCTAATTAGAATGGAAACAAAAAAAAATGTTTTTAATGGTAGGAAAAAGTTGACCACATAGTTCATGTGGAAGAACAAATATCCAGTAGTAGCTAAAAAGGGAGATGCACCTGCCTTACCAGATATCAGAACACAGCCACTAGAATTAGATACATAAGAGCAAAGGAATAGACATATTTGTCTATTGGGACAAAGGAATAGACAAATGGATTAATGGAATATAATGGAAGAAATGAAGATTTCAAATTTTATTTATTATAACTCACAATAAGAAATACATTTTACATGCATCATGACCCTTGATGTGTTTATATGTTTGTGTTAAAAAACAGAAATAAAGGGGTGCCTGGGTGGCTCAGTCGGATGAGTGTCCAAGTCTTGGTTTTGGCTCAGGTCATGATCTCAGGGTCATGAGATCCCCCGCGTCTGGCTCTGCACTCTGCATGGAGTCTACTTGAGATTCTTTCCTTACCCCTCTTCCCACAGGCCCTCTCCCCACGCATGCGTGCTCTCTCTCTCTCTAAATAAATAAATGAAATCTTAAAAAAAATAGAAATAAAAGTTTCATGAAGCACTTACCCTTGTTATATATGATATATACTGATATTTTCTTTATTTTGTATTTTTTAAAATGCCAATAAAGCCTACTAAATTGATTTTAAAAGCAACAAGTAGTCCTAACCTGTGGCTTGAAAAACACTAGAATAGAGAATCCAGAGAAAATATTCATTATATTTGATCATTTAATATATGATTAAGATGATACATCATTTCAGTAGAAAAATGGTTAAGTTTCTGTTTCATACTGTATATGATGTAGATTTTCTATAAAGACTTAAAGTAAAATAAATAATTTTAGAAGAAAATTTAGGCAACTGCATTTATAATCTGGAAGTAAGGTAGAACTTTTTAATAAACACAAAAACCCAGAAGATATGTTCACTTCCAAAAAATTGAATATTTTATACAACACAAGATACCAAAACATTTAAAGACTAATGTAAAAATCAAGACAAAATGTTTACAGAGAAGACAATAGTAAATTAGTTAATATCTAAAATATACACAGAACTCTTGGAAGTTTTTTTTTTTTAAGTTTTTTTATTTATTCATTTGAGACACAGAGATACAGAGCGAGAGAGAGAGCAGAGCATGAGCAGGGGGAGAGGCAGAGGGAGAGGGAGAAGCAGGCTCCCTGCTGAGCCAGGAGCCAGATATGGGGCTTGATCCCAGGGACCCAGGGATCATGACCTGAGCCGAAGGCAGACGCTTAATCTGAGCCACCCAGGCACCCCAAACTCTTGGAAGTTTGTAAGAAGCAAAAAAACTAACTCAGAAAAAAAAGACGAGAAATGAAAAGCAGCTCAAGAAAAACAAACCTAAATTACCAGTGAATGAAAGAGAAGAGTCTCAAACTCAGTAAGGAAGTGCACATTATAAAGTTGGTGGAACTATTTTATGCCCATCAAACTGGCAATAATTAAAATCATACTTTGGAAAACAGTTTGGCAGTTCCTTAAAGGGTTTAAACATAGAGTTACCATATGACCTAATGATTCCAACCTAGGTATATAAAAACATGCATCCACACAAAAACTTATACATGAATGATCATAGCAGCATTATTCATAATGGCCAATAATTGGAAACAACCCAAATGTTCATCTACTGATAAATGGATAAATAAAACACAGTGTATCCATACGGTAGAATATTATTCAATGATGAAAGGGAATGAAGTACTGATACATGCTACAACATGGATGAACCTTGAAAACGGTATGTTAAATAAATGAAACCAGTCCCAGAAGACCACATATTATATGGTTACATTTATACAAAATATCAAGAATAGGCAAGTTTATACAAAGAGAAGGTAGATTAGTGGTTGCCTTGGACTGGAATGAGGTGGAGAAATGGGGACTGACTTCTGAATAGGTACAGGGTTTCTTTTCTTGGAGTGATAAAGATGTTCTAAACTTACTGGTGATCATTGCATAGCTCTGTGAATATACTAAAACTATTGGATTATACACTTTAAAAGGATGAATTTTATAATATCTGAATTATAGCTCAACGATATTTTAAAAATTAAAATTACCCATTTCTGGCAGAGATGCTAGGAAAAAGGCACATGTATACCTTGTTGCTAGGTATCTGAATCATTTCTACCTTTTTAGAAAGTCATCTTGTAACATCTCTTCACATTTAATATATTCAGTACACCCTTCAACCTAATGGTTCCACTCATGAGAATCTAGTCTGTACTGCTAATATATGAATAAAAGTACTAATATACAAGAATCTCAATACATCTCAATACAATATTTGTGGCCACCACATATTGGAAACAATGTGAATGTTCCTCAGCATAGTTGATACAGTTGTATATGATTTTTAGAAGCCACAATTTGGTAGAGCAAATATATTTTTTCCAATATTTTCTTATAATTGGATTGACTTTCTTATCAACTAATCTTTTTCCTTTCTTTCCTTTCCTCTCGACTCATGGTAGAAAGTTTAATATAGGCACTCACACCCTGGATTTTCTCCTTCTTCCACTCCTTCCTGGGATGATGGAATCACAGTTTAGGTGATAGGGGGTAGTTGATATAGCTTCACAGCACTGAGAGATTCATACGTACTGAGATATACTGTTATATTGTGCTGTTTGGGATCGGCATCAGTCTCTTCTGGTACTCATGGAGATGGTTGGCGTGCACAGCACATCTGTTAATACTTAACATACCACCTCTGCACATGGTTGCAGAGCTCTAGCAATGTTAGAGGAAGAAATCAGGATTGACACTGCAAAGACCAGCTCCTTATTTGTTGTCATTCCTCCTCTATCTTTTTTTATCCTTGCTGACTTTCTCACTTTTCTTTCTTGCCCCTTTCCCCCATATTTCTTTCTATTTGAGTCCTGTAAGCTAAAGTTATATAAATTTTTCCCAAACATTGGTGAATTTTGTTAGTATTTTCATTGGAAAGTGCATTTAAATGCAGTGTCTGATACATAGTAGACACCGGACAAGTAGATAACTATTGATGGTTGAACTTAAGGATCTTTGACATGCTAAGAAGCTAAGAGAGTTAAGGGATCTCCAAAGGTCACTAAGAGCTTGTTGAGAAACCTATTTATGATTTTCAGGTTTCTTTCATAGCCAACAATGGTAGTATTAATTAAGCATTTTTGAGTACGTATGCAAATTGTAGGATTCATTATATTAACAATTTAGGCAATCTATTAATTTAAAAACTACAAATCATAGAAAAGTATAAATTTCCTTTACTGATACAAGGGATGTTACTATATAGGAAACTACAACTAATCTTTTTAAGGATTTATGAAGTTTGTTAGGACTTAAAATATTATGAAGAAATAGAAAAACCATACAAAGAAAGTAGGTTGGTTAACCTTGCATGCTTATATTGATAATTTCTCTTTAAAGGTGATTATTTGGGGTGCCTGGGTGGCTCAGTTGGTTAAGCATCTGCCTTTGGCTCAGGTCATGATCTCAGGGTCCTGGAATGGAGTTCTGCATTGGGCTCCCTGTTCAGTGGGGAGTCTGTTTCTCCCTCTCCCTTTTCCTTTCCCCCCTGCTTGTGCTGTCTCTCTCTTTCAAATAAATAAATAAAATCTAAAAAAATTAAATAAATAAAGGTGATTATTTTTTCTCTTAATCTGCTTACTAGGAAAGCCGATATAAAATTGTTACTGAGACAGATATAGAAGGAAGTGGATTATTTTCCCATATAAATGATTTTATATTTACATCACAGATGTTAATTTTAAAATTAAGCCACTTTTAAAAATAGCTTAAATTTAAGATTAAGGTTTGAAATACGTGACTCTACTATGGTACTTTTATGGAAAGTTGGTATTTTTTCTTTGTAAAAAGAATTGCATGCAGAGGTGTCAGAGAACATTTTCTTTGAGAACTAAAAGTAGGTTCATTTCACTTTAATTTGTAAACATAAGTTGATTAGCATCATGTGGAGTTTACTGAGTGATAAAATAATGACAAATAAAGATTTAAAAATAGATACAAAAATCTTTTCAAAGGAGAAATGTGTTTATAGTTAGGAATGTATATTAGAATGGTCTCAAATACGGATGTTACTTAAGCTTTCTTTGAAGTAAAATATTTTAGAAATGTGCTGAGAAATGAAAAGTTCAGTAATAAATGAATATGTATAATTTAACTTACAAATTTTTTTTTAGTCTCATCTAGTTAGGTGTGTGTTTTATTTTTTAAAGTTTTGTGTCAAGAATCAATTTTGCGGGCGCCTGGGTGGCTCAGTTGGTTAAGCGACTGCCTTTGGCTCAGGTCATGATCCCGGGGTCCTGGGATCGAGTCCCACATCGGGCTCCCGGCTCAGCGGGGAGCCTGCTTCTCCCTCTGACCCTCTCCTCTCTCATGCTGTTTCTCTCTCACTCGCTCTCTAATAAATAAATAAATAAAATCTTTAAGAAAAAAAAAAAAAGAATCAATTTTGCTTAGCCCTGGCAGATATTAAAATATCTAGGCCTGGGAGCGCCTGGGTAGCTCTGTTGTTTAAGTGTCCAACTCTTGATTTCGGCTCAGGTCATCAGCTCGGGGTCCTGAGATTGAGCCCTGTGTTGGGCTCCACACTGGGTCTGGAGTCTCTTGAGGTTCTCTCTGTCTCTCTGTCCTGCCCCTTGCACTAAATGAATGAATGAATAAATGAATGAATAAAATATCTAGGCCTGTACTGTTTAGATATACAAAATGACACTAATACAAAAATGTAAGTAAGTTTTATGTGCAGAATTCATAGATCATCTCACTGTCCTAGAAACCTCAGTATGTGTATAGATTATACAAATGATGAAGGTCATATCACAGATCAGTGGGAAATTAAAGAACTATTTAATAAATGATGCTAGGACAATTGATTAAGTATTTTGGGGGGAGGACTAGATTCTTGCTTTATAACACATGGAAAACGTAAATTCTAATTGGTTTATAGATCAATACAAAAAATGGAAAATATCAAATTAATGAGAAAGTATATTGGTAAATATTTGTAGGTAAGGATTTTCTAAGCATGGAAAAAGTACGAAGGAAAATTGACATATATAACTTTCTAAAATATAAAAGTTTATGTACATGAAAATGAAAAGGCAAATATCAAGGTGGAAAAATACTTTCCTCAGAGAATTAACATCTTTAAATATCACTTTTACAAAGTGATAATGAAAAAAACCTAACACTCCAGTAGAAAAGGAGCAAAGAATTCTACAAATATGCCTCAGAAGTTGAAATCAAAATGGCTAGTAAACTGATGAAAACATGTTACTATTCATTAATAATCTAAGAATTGTTCATTTCAACCATAAAGTCCCACTTTAAAAGAATCTCTTAGGTTAGCAAAGACATGAATAGTAGTAATACTCAGTAATGACAAAGCACACACACTACTGTAGAGGAGTCTACATTGGCACAACATAGTAATTTGTACCAACATTTGTAAATATGTTTATGAGCTATGTTTATATAACATGGCCAGTTGAATACACATGTTTATTTTCCTTCCTAAAAATCTCTACTAAAATGACAGTAAAGACATAAAAATATATAAACTCCAAAAGACAAAGAAAATGTAAGAGGAGAGAAGAGCAGATAAGAGGCAATAAAAATTGGAAGAAGAAATGTAGTTGAACAAATGGTAACCAACCAACTTAGCAGAGTGGAAAAGCTGAGCCCTAACTTCCATCATGGGGGAGACCTGTAAAAGCAAGCTGATCTGTACTGTAGAACCCTGGAAAGGCAGGCACCAGGTTGGGTGCAAAGAGGAACTCCCAGTGACCTCCTCCTATTTAGTTCTCAGAACACTGGCATCTAGGCTTATATGCTATCAGATAGAAGGTTGGAGAATTAATTCCTGAATATACACTAGTTTAATAGAAAAATAATATACATTTTAACATTTACAGGACCCCAAGTTTAATACCCAAGTCGCACTGGTTTATGCCACTGGTAAGCCCAGTGGTTGATAAGTGTTGCTAATGCATGATTGCTGTTTTATTTTTTCACTCTAACTTTGAATATACAACTAAGAATTACCAGACTGTTGAAGAATGTCCTTATTTTGAAAGACAAAGATCAAAATAAGCAAATAGAACAGAAGAAAATTTAGTAACACTACCACCACCTTAGAAGGAAATGAGAAGATATTTTATTTATGAAACAGGATGCTATAAAGAAAAGGAATATTCAGAAAATAAGGAAGAGCTCTTGGAAATTAAAACTATGAGAGTAAAAATAATTTCAGTAGGAAGTTTTGAGGGCAAAATTCAGGAACTGTCTCAAAAGGTAGGACAAAAAGACAAAAGGAAAATTAAAGAAAAAGGGTAGGAAAATTGGAGGAATAACTGTTGGTAGACAGTTCTATGTGAGTCTCTCATATTTCTCTACATCTTGTGAGCAGAGACACTGATAGGCTTTTGTTCTGTATTCTCTTGTCAAAGGTGTTTGTATAATGAACAGAGTTGGGAAACAGAGATAGTGACTCTCTCAGGAGCAAAGGGCAGATTTGTTTGCTATGCAGTATGATAAAGATAATATTTCCCTGGAGGGCAAAGATTGGACAGATTTGTTGCAGCATCTTTTAAAAAAGCTTAGGATTTTCTGATCTGGGGATTTCCTAATCTGTTACATAAATTTATTACGTGCATAGTATCTGCCTAGATACTGCATTGTCCCTATGGGACTTGGGAGGCAAGGAGAACTGGCACAACCATGAAGAAGCTCATGCTGCCGTGAGTAATAAAGTCCCTCGTCTCTGATCCGGGAGTCTCATGTCTTCTGCTAGTATCCATAAAACTGTTCCAGGCTAACCTGTTATCCTGGAAGCAGGGTAGAATTTCACACCTTTTACAGTTTTTTGTTTTTTTTTAAAGATTTTTATTTATTTATTCATGAGAGACAGAGAGAGAGGCAGAGGGAGAAGCAGGCTCCCAAGGAGCAGAGAGCCCGATGCGGGACTCGATCCCAGGACCCTGGGATCATGACATGAGCCGAAGGCAGACGCTCAACCATCTGAGCCACCCAGGCGCCCCCTTTTACAGTTTTAGACAATAACTGGTGAAGTCCAACATCTGACTAATACAAGTACTAGAAAAAGAGGACAGAAAAAATGGAGGGGAAGATATATTAAAGAAATAATACAAGAAAACTCTTCCAGAACTCAGTGGCTTACTAAGTGATCAGTACTATGAAACAAATAGACCTCATACCAAGGAACATCATTTTGAAATTTTAAAACAGTAAAAAATAAAAAGGAGACTCTAAAAACTTCCAGAATGGGAGAGAGAGAGAAAAAAAAGGCCACAATAAAAAAAAAAAAAAATCAGAGTGTCATCACACTTCTCAGTAGCAACACTTAAAACAAGAAAGCATTGGAGTGATGTCTTCAAATTATGTGAGAAAATATTTCCAATTTAAGATTCTATTCATTGCTAAATTATACTTCAAATATGGTATAGAAAGATATTCAAAGTCTCAAAGCTTTTTTCCCCCCTCCTTTCTCAAGAAGTTACTGGATGACTTATTGAATGAACGAATAAACCAAAAAACCTGAAAACATACCATCCAGGACACAAGAGATTGATCCATCACCATGAGGTGCTAGTGAAACTCCCAGATTGATGGTGAAGGAAGTTTCAGGTAACAGCCATATAGAATAGAAGCTGTATTCCTTAAATATAGACTATTCAATTATATGTCAGTAAAACTTGTGGTGGTGGGGGAAGAGTATGAACTGGAGCAGGATGATGGAGTGCTCCAGGATGATTGTCCGTGGGATCAGTGGAGTGATGACAAATTATCTGATGTGTTTAACCATACTAAGAGAAGGTTTAGTAATATCTTAAGAGTAAATTTAGTAATAGCTACAGAGAAAAGCCAACAGGGAGTTTGAAGTAACTATTAATTTCAGGAAAGAAAAAAGTTGTATAAAAAAAGATGAAAAATCAGAGTGAATTTTGTGGCTCAACTCAAACAATAGTTACATAGTTATAATAATGAAACAATAGATTGTTTTACCAGAAATTTTAACATAAATATATAAGGAAGATAAGAAGAGGAGAACTGGTCCAGGAAGGGGAGCATGATGATGTCAAGGAACAAATTTATCGTGCATTGGAGATCAGTAGATACAGTATCTAAGATTGCAAAACAAGTCAAATAATGGTATAAGTATATTATCTAGAAATGTTGGAGGTAAATACCAGAAGAAATAGATAACTCTGAGGCAGGAGAATTGGAAATGAAGTAGCAATGGAACTATTATTTTTTTGTTATGAAGTTCATGTCACTAGTTAGCTTCTAGAACGGTGTTCAGGCAATACTTTACTAAATATAAAAATTTACTAAAAATAAAAATTAAGTGAAAAACGATAAAGAAAAGTCAATGAAACCCTTTGTTGTTTCTTTGAAAAGATAAAATTGGTAACACGCTTACCTAGCCTGAATAAGAAAATAGAAAAAAACTACCAAAATCAAGAATTAAAGAGGGAGCATCTCTACAGCCCCTTTAGAAATCAAAAGGATTCTAAGTAAATTTTATGAAGACCTTTATCCCAACAAATTAGATGATGTAGGTGAAATGGATAAATTCCTAGAAAAATACAAATTTCTTTTTTTTTTTAAGATTTTATTTATTTATTTGACAGAGACAGCGAGAGAGGGAACACAAGCAGGGGGAGTGGGAGAGGGAGAAGCAGGCTTCCCAAGGAGCAGGGAGCCCGATGCGGGGCTCGATCCCAGGACCGTGGGACCATGACCTGAGCCGAAGGCAGACACTTAATGACTGAGCCACCCAGGCGCCCCTAGAAAAATACAAATATTAAAAGTGATTCAAAAGGAAACAGAAAAGCTGAATAGACCTTTATCAAGTCAAGCAATGAATTTGTAAATTAAAATCATACCACAAAGAAAAGTCTAGATAGTCATGGCATCAGTGGTGAATTCTATGAAACATTTAAGTAAAAAACCATACATAATCTCAGAAAAGTGAGGAGGAGGGAACGCTTCCCAACTCATTTTATGAGGCCAGTATACCATGATATCAAAGACATCACAAGAGAAGAAAACCATGGATCAATATCCCTCATGAACATAGACACAAAACCATAACAAAGTATTAGCTACAGGAACAAGAGACAACTGTGGTAAAGCCAAGAGTTGAACATGGACATTCTAGCACCAGAGTTTGTATTCTTATACACTTGACTACATTGTGCTATGAAAGCAACAAAGATATGCTGTGAATTTAGTAAATACTGACTGAATTTAAACCTCCAATGAGTCTGTCTGTTCTTGGTCCTGATGATTATTGTCCCCATTTGCGAAATTAAATTTATCTTACTATCTCAGCCTGTTTCTATATTAGACAACCATATATATGCATGATTTAAACATTTTGATTAGAGACCTTTCAGTAGATGCTTTCCTGGGATTTAAGATCTGGGAGAAATTCAAATCTGTGACGCTATAGCATGAAACAATTTTATCTTTTTCATTAATTCCAGACCCTCCACTAAGGCAAAGGCTCTGTGTAAACAAGGCACAAACCCATATATGCTTTAAAAAACTTCAGCTTACTCAAATGTTATATATCAGTGAATACTTTGCCTTAACAGAGATATATTATCCACTTTTACCCCCCACTGTGTTCTTACCCATATTCCAAGCTTTCTCTGAATCCCTCTATTTCAATTATAAGGCTCCTTACAGTCCTTTAATATTTTTAAAGATTAGTGGCTTGCAAGATCTCTATTTTTTAATGCATCTCTGCACAAAATGGATATGCAGATGATGATGCAGTTTAACCTTACTGTTCTCTTTCATTCAGACAAGCTGCTCAAAAAATTACTATAGAGCTCTGTATCCATTAAAGATGAAGTTTACTAGAGAGAGGCCTGTCAGGCCCCGGTTTAAAACATAGAAGGTTATCTTGCAAATGTTTCATCTGTGCTTTCTTAATTCCTTTTTAATCCTGGACAAGTTTTTTTTTCCAGTATAACCAGTC
The DNA here is from genome assembly GCF_011800145.1 of Mirounga leonina. NCBI lineage: Eukaryota > Metazoa > Chordata > Mammalia > Carnivora > Phocidae > Mirounga > Mirounga leonina. The sequence continues at coordinate 30,950,222 of NW_023270447.1, forward strand.
TGTATAGTGCCCTGGTATATGCAGTGTTTCTCTTTGGGAGTACTCTTGGCATCTGAGTGGAACAGTTCTTTCACTCTGCAGGACGGGTCTGGGCATCACAGAATATTTGGCATTCCTGGTACCATTAGCACTTCTCAGTCATTATGATATCAAACAATGCTCTCACCTTTTCTGAACTCCTCCCCTCATGGAGGGCAAGACCTCAGCTTGAGGACCACTGCAGGTAGTGATTTGCAGTGTATGCCCAAAGAAACTTTTATTTGTCTAATCCAGTTTCTTGATCTTATAATTATGATATTTAAATATATATGTAATCGGAATCTCTGCTCGCTTGTCTAAATTCTGAGGTGTTGTGTTAGACTCTACAATTCTAGCCACTATATGAAATGGATTCAGATCATTTTTCTGTTCTTTTGTCCTTGTTTATGATTACTCTTCATCTTGTTTTACTGTAGCAATTTTGGCATTTTAATGTTTTTCTATTCCAGTAATACCTACCTCATTATAGCTAAACTTTACCAAAGGTGACTGAAATGTCTATCAAGTAGAAAATCTGACACCTTTTTAGTAATGTGCCTATTGAATTATCGATATCTGGAAACTCATCAAAAGGTTGCTGAATCCATATCACTCTCCCTGCCTAAGGACTAAGATTGCTTTCAAATCTTATAGAGCTTTCCCTAACGATTGCAAATTTAAAATGGAAGTCTAATGGAAAATAATATACTGTTCATTTATTTTCATTCAAATTATAAGGCAAGTAATAAAAATTAAACTACTTGAAGGTCATGTGCTGTTCTTTTAATATCAACTGGGATATGATTTTAAATTTATATAAATTAACCTCTGCTTTTATATTATAACTTACAATAGTCACTTCCAAAATGTCACTTTTCAAGGGAGAAATGAAATGGTAAAGCTGTTTGAAAATAGTGATCAATATTTCAATACTGATATTTTATCAACTTTATGTAAGTTTGAAAAATTTCGTTCATCTATAAATTTGTCACCATAGTTTCTGATATATTAAATTTCTGTATTAGAAATGAAAAACGTGAGGGGCACCTGGTTGGCTCAGTTGGAGGAGCATGCAACTCTTGACCTCAGGGTCATGAGTTCAAGCCCCACATTGGGTGTAGGGATTACTTAAATAAATGAATATTTTTTAAAAAAAGAAAAATGTGATCCTCACTAGTCAGTAAGTATTCCAAAATAAAAACAAACAAACAAACAGATGCCAGTTTTCACCAAATTTGTAAAGATTTTTGAAATGAGAATTGTTGATATTGGTGAAGAGGCAGTGCGATGGGTGATGGGCATGCTCATAAATTGCTGATGGGATTGTAAGTTAATACAGCCTTTCTGAAAAATAGTTTGTTAGTGTGTGTGTATTTGTAAATAATAATAATAATTCTACCTCTAGGATTTTATTCCAGAAGAAGGAATTAGATTAGGGCAGAAAGATTTATGTTTAAAACTGTTAAGTTTGTTGTAGCATTTCTTAGGAAACAACATAATGTAATAGAGTGAACTGGAATTGAATCCAAGTTTCACCATTTAATAACTGTCCCATCTTGGGCAAGTGTCTCTCTCTGTTTTTTTTTTGTTTTGTTTTGTTTTTTGAGAGAGAGAGAGAGTGCGTGTGAGCACACGCGATTTGGCGGGGAGGGGCAGAGAGAAAGGATGGGAGAGAAGCTTAAGCGGGCTCCATGCTAGAGCATGGAGCCTGACAAGGGGCTGGATCTCAAGACTCTGAGATCATGACCTGAGCTAAAATCAAGAGTCAAACACTTAAACAACTGAGCCACCCAGGCACCCTTGGGCAAGTCTTTTAATCATTCTTTTTTTTTTTTTTTTTTAAGATTTTATTTATTTATTTGACAGAGACATAGAGCCAGAGAGCACAAGCTGGGGGGAATGACAGAGGGAGAGAGAGAAGGAGGCTCCCCGCTGAGCAGGGAGCCCTATGCGGGACTCAGTCCCAGTACCCTGGGATCATGGCCTGGGCCGAAGGCAGACACTTAACCTACTGAGCCACCCAGGTGCCCTCTTTTAATCATTCTTTTGCAGCTCATCCTTTGGAAATATGATGATAATGATGGCAGTGAGAACAATAATGTCTTGACAATGTCTTGATGATGACAAGACAGCAGACTGCTTCATATGGATAAAATGCTGCTAAATATATCTAGTTAGGTCCCTGTCCAGTTTTCCATAGCATGTGTTACAAATATTTGCTACAGTCTTTATGCCTCTACTTCACTTCTATCCCCTTTAATGCTCAGCTTATGACTTAGTCTCCTAAGTCTGGAGAAAAATGAGGCCATTAGGTAAAAACACTGTCATTATTCCTTTCCTGTATCTTCAGACTCATTTGTGTCTTCATGAGTCTTTATCTTTTCTGTCCATTTCAAAGGAAGAAGTGTGTGAATTGTACCAGGGATACCTTGCGTACACAGTCAGGAACCTTGTTCCATTAGGTAATGCCTCTCTCTCTTGTCTTTACACTCTCCACTGTTGACTTAGGTGTCTTTAGTCCTTAACAGTCTTCCTCAGTTCTGCTTTCCCTTAAGGCTTTACTTTTTTCTCTGTTCTCTGTTGTTGATGTTTTAAAAATAAACTAGCTCTCCACAACAGAAAAATAATCGATCCAGTTAAAAAATAAAGGACTTCAACAGGCATTTGTCTAAAGAAGATATACAGATGGCCAATGTGCACATGAAAACGTGCTCAGCATCACTAATCAATGGGAAAATGCAAATCAGAACCACAATGAGATACCTCTTTATAAACATTAGGATAGCTGTTATGAAGTAAAATAAAATAAAATACAGAAAATAACGAGCATTGGTGAGGATGTGGAGAAATTGGAACCCTTGTGCACTGCTAGTAGAAATGTAAAATGGTGCAGCTGCTATGGAAAACAGTATGGTGGTTTCTCAAAAAACTTAAACAGAATTACCATATGAGCCGGCAGTTCTACTTCTGAGTACATAACAGAAAGAATTAAAAGCAGGAGATGAACAGATATTTGAACCCCAGGATTTATAGCAGCATTACTCATAATAGCCAAAAGGTTGGAACACCCCAAATGTCTAGCAGTGAATAAACAGATAAACAACATGTGGCATATACATACAATGGAATACTATTTAACTTTAAAAAGGAAGTAAATTCTAACACACGCTTGAACTTTGAACTTGTTATGCTAAGTAGAAAAAACCAGACACAAAAGTACAAATGTTGTATGATTCCATTTATATGAAGTACCTAGAATAGTCAAATTCAGAGAAAGAAGCTAGAATGCTGGTTCCTAGGAGCTGAGGGAGGAAGGATGGGGGAGTTAATGTTTAACAGGTAGAGAGTTTCAGTTTGAGAAGATGAAAAGTTCTGGAGATGGATGGTGGTGATGATTGTACAACAGTGTGAATGTACTTACTGCCACTGTACACCTAAAAATGGATAAATTGGTAAATTTTATGTATAGTTTGCCACAATAAAAAAAATAAACTAGCTCTCTTCATTTCTTCATTCCTATTTCTTTTTCAATTTACTTTATTCAATGAGCTTGTACTTCAGCAGCTGCTCTGTAACTATTCTTGCAAAATTTACTACAATTCCTTAATTTTCACATCATCCTAATCTTTGACTTCTTTGTGGTATTTGCTTCCGTTAATCTCTCTGAAACCTTTATTCTTTCCTCCTGAACCATCACTGCATGCTGGTTTTCCTCCAATGTCTGATCACATCCTTCGAAAATCTTATGTTGATATCTTCCTAGGGCTATCTCTAGGATTCTGTCCCTTTTACAAATTCCTACTAGACATGTACTCCCTACTGTTTGATCTACCATAATGGTTTTCAAGTATCATTTATATGCCAGTGATCCCCCACACATTCTCATCTCCTTCTTGAGTTGCAGACAGTATTTTATTGTCTGTATGATAGCTCCACCTAGATATTGAACACGTTGTCTAACAGAATTCACCCCTTTCCTAAAGGGTTCTACTATGTTTGGTATCTCAATGCTACTGTATTCTCAGTAATGTTGCTTTAGAATCTTGGGTTGTTTTTTTTTTCCCTCTGTCTCTCCTTCCTCCTTCTCTCCCTTCCTCCCTCCATCCTCTCTTTCTCTCTGCTTATCTCTTCTCCCTCTCACAATATTCATCCCTCCTCTTCTCCCTCTCACAATATTCATCCCTCCCATTTATTCTGTCCCTTAAATGTCTCTTAAATTCATCTGCTTCTTTTCATATTTGTTGTGCATCTGCAAGTAGGTGCAAAACATATTTTTTGGTTAATCATAATTATCATCAGAAAATAATTAGTACCATTAAAAAAGTTATCACTCCCATTTTGTGCATGGATGAACTGAGGTACAGAATAGTTAAGTAACTTGCCTAAGGTCTTCCATGTTGTAAGTGACAGAGCCAGAATTTGGATGTAGGTCTGTTTGACTTCACACCCTTCCTCTTAACTACTATGCTCTAGTACTTCCTATGAACATTGCGAAGTTCTTACAAAGGAACTTTGTCCCCAGGAAATGTGATGAATGAGGTGTCAACAGATGTAATGCATGTTATGGTTAGTTGAAACCATATTTTGGAAGGCATAAATATCAACAGTTAGTTCAATATTCAGTACATGAATATCCATTTATTTAGAAACTGGCCTAAAGAGAATCCATTACCTTCACAATTCTGTTCCTGATTTCCTTCTCCACCCCAGTTGTCCTTGGCTCCCTGGTGAGGGCTTGAAACAAGATAGAAATGTGAAAGGATGTGGGTACAAGAAGTGATAGGAGAAGGTGCTAAAGGTAGCTTGATTAATTTAAAATTTACCTGTAGTTGACTTGCTTGAATCGAGAAAAGTCTCTCCTATGTAGCCACCTGATCTGAGGGTCCATGTTTAGTTCTCCTAGTTCAGCAACAGTATGAATTTGATAGCCTTCTGTGACCTGTCCTAATCATCTAACAATCATTTATAAGATGATTTTTAAAAACATCTTTTCTAGTTTCCATAAAACTGATGATAAAAAGGACGTTTGGAATATAATTCATTCCCTGTTAGCCTGTGCTAATGCTTTATCTGTTCCCCACCACTGAGAGAGGCCTAACAGATAGTGGTTTGTCCACAGTTGTAAGAAAAATGAGTGTCGGGCGCCTGGGTGGCTCAGTCGTTTAAGCGACTGCCTTCGGCTCAGGTCATGATCCCAGGGTTCTGGGATCGAGTCCCACATCGGGCTCCCCACTCTGCGGGGAGCCTGCTTCTCAACCTCTCCCACTCCCCCTGCTTGTGTTCTCTCTCTCGCTGTGTCTCTCTCTGTCAAATAAATAAATAAAATCTTAAAAAAAAAAAAAGAAAAATGAATGTCACAGAGCCCTGATGATCTCTAACTTCTATGACTGGACCTTGAGTACTTGAAAATTTTCTGTACACAACTAAAATAAACAACCAGTGATTAAAAACAAATATACATTTCTTTCATAAATTGAAGTAATTTAGAGTTTTTCACATTCAGAAAGCAAATATCCCTAATGAATATTAGACATTTGACCCTTTGTATTGCTTTAAATATTAAGAATTTGATAATTAACTTTACTCCCTTTGCAGTATAGCTTCATCATCTTAGTTACTAAGACAAAAGCCTTTCAGAAAACTTTTTGGTGTCTCTTCTTAGAAAATATAAAATTTTAATTCTTCTTTTAAGATATTTTATATACATAGTGAAGACTTGTTAAAATATGTCTTTTAATGAATTTTCATTTTATTAGGATACCATGATAGAATTGTAATGGCGGTTCTAAATTGAGTTTTTGTCTTTTAAAATTCATTGTAATTTTGCAAATATGCCAAATATAAAGAATGTTTTCATTTTCTATATTCCATTATATCAAAATGTATCACATAGCTTCTGATGTCCTCTTAGCTTTTTCTATTTGTCTTAAGGATTAAGTGTAGTCCATAATATTAGGGGCATAAGTGTGCTTTGGTGGAGGATTATTAGTGAATGAATAAATGCTGACTTTCTGGGGATTGAGACAAACAGTACGAAAAGTGAGGAGATGTACCCTTTTCCAGCTCCAGGAAATGGAAAAGTAATATGCTCCTTGGCCAGTTCCCTAGCTATGTATTTGTACCAAATTTTAAGATAGAGAATCTGTACAAGGAAGAAAAAAATACACAGTGAGGAAAGTAGAACCAGATCACTCATGCCCTGTGCATCCTGTGCTTCTAATAGGAAGGTTTTAATTTACAGTGTAATAAGGTAAGTTAACATTTTAATCTTTAAAAAAGTGAGGGAAATACATTGTTGCTTGTATCAGTTGGCTGTCATTGTTAGATGACTAGCCTAATGAACTTGACAGCAGTTAAACCCAGGGGTCCACCAAAAGCAGAAGTAACATGGAATAAAAAGAAAATGAAACCCAAAAGAATCTCTGCCCATATAGATCGGGAAACTGGCTGTTTGGATATAGACATGCTGAGATACAGTACCCTTCAGCTTCATGCTACATACTTGGCGGTAGTTAGAGTAGTTAGATATGACTAGCAACAGATCAAAATAGTGTAAGTAGGAGTTATTTAATCTGTCATCCAAATTGACCTGAAATCACCTTAATGTGCTTCCCAATAGGAGTTTAGATTATCGTTCACTTTAAAACTGATCTATGCATGTCAGAAAAGTCATTTTTATATTAAAGGAATCAATATCTTTAGTTACAGATTTTTAGCATTCAGTATTAACTTTGATTTTATTGTACCAGTCATGTTTGGTGGGTAACTCGTGTAGTATATTTCAATTTTAATTTCTGATAACTTCTAGATAAGCATAGATTTCTTTAAAAGATTTTTTTACTTTGATCTACTTTCAAATGTATTTATCAGTACATCAAGGTATTTAATTGTTTGATTTTGCTTGTGTATCTTTTTTACCAGTTCTATCTCCAAGGTTATTAATACTTGGTGAAAATAATATCCATGTTACCTAATTTTGATTAAGAGATTTCTACCAAACCAGAGAGGGAGACAAACCATAAGAGACTCTTAATCTCAGGAAACAAACTGAGGGTTGCTGGAGTGGAGGGGGTGGAAGGGGTGGGGTGGCTGGGTGATGGACATTGGGGAGGGTATGTGCTATGGTTTGCGCTGTGTATTGTGTAAGACTGATGAATCACAGACCTGTACCCCTGAAACAAATAATACATTATATGTTAATAAAAAATAAAAAAATTAAAATAAATAAAATAAAATGTGCCAATAGACATCTTAATCTTGTGGAATAAACATGTTTACTTTTAGGTAGTGTTATTAAATCTGTAACATTGCTAGAGAGAGATGTAGTAATTATAAATGGATACGTTAGACACTAATTAAAATTTTTATTCTGGTAAATAGCTCTGTTTACTATACCTAAAATTGTTAGTCTGTGATAAAGTAGATCTCACTGACATACTAACAACTCATTTTTAAGAGTTTTCAGACTTCTTATTTTACTTCTTTCCTTGGCACATCTCAGTTGGCTGTTCTGCCAAAAATAAAATAAATTAGTAATTGTAATATACTATAAACCTTAGCCTGCTGTTTTCAACTAGTATAGAAGTAGAAAAGGGCTGTTTAAGAATATTGTCATTGATTAAACCATATACAGGCCCTTTTTCATAGGCAAGATCATTACTAGTAGAGTATGGGAAAAATAATTTTAAGATTTGTTTTTGTTGTACAAATATGTTAAACAATCTTATAATGAATACCATGACTAAAAGTGACTACTTTTGTTAAAAATACTTTCTCAAACTTTTTAATTTATTTTAAAATAAATTTAGTTTATAATCTTTTTAGGAATGAGCAGATGATATTGCAGAAAAATTAACTGAAATTAATTTTTGTCCCTGAAGAATGACTTCACTTAAGCACAGAGGAGTCTTCCTGATTTGTTCTTTAGACTGTATATTTCAAAAGAGAAGATGCCAGTCTAACACTTAAAAGCATTTTGATGATTCTCTTGGGAGACTCACATTGAAGAAGTTAGGAAAATTCTATCTAAAAACAAAGATTTGGAATTTAATTTTTTCTTAAACAGTAAAATAACAAAGCCCATTATAGTAATTTTTTTCTTAACTGTTTACCCATTTAGAAATAGTTGTACAACTGGAGGCAAGCATTATTCGTTATTGGTGTATTAGGGTTTTGTTTTTTTTTTTTTTTGGTACAGCATAAAATGTAATTAAATGTACTTTTTGGATTTTCAGATAAAGTAAGTTGTAATAATTAATCACTGACAGTTTTCACATCAGAGAAAATTTTCCTAGTGGTTTGAAATCATAAAGTAATGTAAGAGTGTACTGATTTCCCACTGCTTTCGTAGAATGTAGATTTTTAAAAATCCATCCAATACTTGCATCTCTTAGATGACATCTCTCCAAAAGATTATCAAGTAAAGGACAGATTCAGATAACTCTAAAAGAAAATCACTATACAGTTAGGGAAGGGCAATCTTTCTTCTACTCTCTTAAGTTCTGTGGCTGGGCCTGAGAATTAAACAGAAATAAAACAGATAAACAGGAGAAAAACATACAAATTTTATTTAGTATTTTTATGTGCATGTGAGGGTATTCATAAGGAAAATGAATACCCAAAGAAGCAGTTAGGACTAGGAGCTTGTATATTTTAATAAAGAAACAATGCTTTTGTGGAGAAGTGATGAGACAAAGGGGCTTGGAATAGGGGCAGTAAATTGAGGGGGAAATAACTAGGAAATATAGGAGGGAAACTAATGGAAAGTAAGGGCTATTTTAGTAGGTTAGTTTGTATAGACTGATTTTGGTGTTGACTGCCAGTATCCAGTGATAAGAAGGTTGTCTTCCTGGAACAGAGAAAGCACCTTTCCATGGGAAATTTTTTGATTGGCTTTCAGGTAGAAAGGTGAAGATCAGAGGGCCCTTCCTGCATCTGCTGTTTCTCAAGTGCCTTCAGTTCAAAATAATCACTATGCCAAAGTGGCTCATTTGGGGTTGGTATGTTCTGAACCATTAACAACCATTCTCTAGAGCATGGTTGGCAAACCATGGCCCACAGATAAAATCTAGCCTGCCACCTGTTTTTATAAATAATGTTTTATTGGAACATACCTAAATCTTTTTGCTCACTATTGTCTACAGCTAATTTGTACTATGAGGCAGAGTTGATGAGGCAGAGTTGAGTACTTTGCAACAGATTATATGGCTGGAAAAACCTAAAATATTTACTATCTGGCCCTTTGCAGAGAAAGGAAGAAAGAACCCTGCTCTGAAAACTTTTCTTTATCTGTAAAACAGGGTAATGATATTATCTATCTTAAAGCTATGCTTTTAAAATTCTTAAAATAATGCATGACATATGATAAACATTTAAAAAGTGTTAGGTTTTATTACCTGCAATTTCTACTTGACTCTCTTGGGTTCTTAGTGGTACAGATCCCTTTTGTTTTACACTCTGACTGAAAATCCCTTTCCTCGTTTTAGACTGAGGCTCTTCTCCTTTCCAAATCCATTAGGAATATGGAAATCTGTGTAGACTTTACAGGTATACATGTCTTTTTTACTCTCTGGCTTAAAACTAGATAAGCTGATGTATCTTTCAAGGCACCCACTGTCAAATTTATTGCCATGAAGTTATTTTTGTATCGTCTATCTTTTTAATGTCTGCATAATCTGTAATCATATCCCCTCTTTGATTCTTCTCTTTTTTTCTTTTAATCAGTTTTGCCAGAAGTTTTATCCATTTTACTGAACTTTCAAAGAAGCACTTTTTTGGTTATTGATATTTTTTTGTATTTTTTTGTTTCACTTTTATTGAACTCCACTTTTTTTCTTTTTTCTGCTTATCATGGTTTCATTTGCTCTTCTTTTTCTAGTTTCTTTGGGTAGAATCGTAGATTACTGAGTTTAGAAATTTCTTCTTTGTTAATACAAACATTTAAAACTATACGTATCTCTGTAAGCATGTTTTATGTGCCTCCCACACATTTTGAAATGTATTTTCATTTTCATTCAGTTCAGAATAATTTCTGACTTCCCTTGTGATTTCTTTTTGGGTTATTTAGAAATGTATTTAACTTCCCAGTATTTGGGGGATTTTCCAAATATCTTTTCTATTAATGATTTCTAGTTTAATTCCACCATGTAGAATACTTTTGTATGATTTTATCCTTTAAAATTTATTGAGACTTCTGTTACAGATCACAATTTGGTCTGTCATGGTGAATGTTCCATGTGTACTTGTAAAGATTGTATTCTATTGTTATTGGGTGGAGTGAAATAATATCAACTGTATCAGATTGGTTGATAACATTCAAGTTTTCTATATTCTTACTGATTTTTTAAACTTATTAATTCTGGGGCACCTGGGTGGCTCAGTCAGTTCAGCGTCCGACTCTTGATTTCAGCTCAGTTCATGCATGATCTTAGAGTCATGAGATGGAGCCCCATGTCAGGCTCCACACTGGGCATGGAGCCTGCGTAAGAATCTCTGTCCCTCTCCCTCTGCCAATCAATCAATCAATCAATACTTGTTAATTCTGAGATTGTGCTGAAATGTACAATTATCATTTTTCCTTTCCTGTCAGTTTTTGCTTTGTGTATTTGAAGTTCTGTTGAAGAACATACACATTTAGAATTCATGTGTCTTTTTGATGAATCAACTTATCAGTATAAGAAGGTCCTTTTTATCCCTATAATATCTGTTGTTCTAAAGTCTGCTCTAACATTAAACAGCCTGCTCAGCTTTCTTTTCCATGGTATGTCTTTTTCCATTTGTTTACTTTTAATCTATCTGTGTCTTAAATTTAGTTTCTTACAGGTAGAATATCATTTTTATATTTTTAGTCAACCTGCAATCTTTTCCTTTTATTTATTTATTTATTTATTTATTTATTTATTTATTTATTTATTTATTAAAAGATTTTATTTATTTGAGAGAGATAGCGAGAGCAGGAACACAAGCAGGGGGAGTGGGAGAGGGAGAAGCAGGCTTCCTGCAGAGCAGGGAGCCCAATGTGGGACTTGATCCCAGGACCCTGGGATCATGACCTGAGCCGAAGGCAGATGCTTAACGACTGAGCCACCCAGGCGCCCTGCAATCTTTTCCTTTTAATTGGAGTGTTAAGATCCTTCCACTTAATGTAATTATCAGTATTTAAATTGCATTTAAATCTGGTTCGATTTAGATCTACCATATTGCTATTTGTTTTCTGTTTGGGCCATTAGTTTTTAGTTCCTTTTCCCTGCATTTTCTGCCTTCTTTTGGACTATTTTGTATGATCCCATTTTATTTCCACTTTTGGTTTGTTAGTGAATCTACTTTGTTGCCGTTGTTGCTCTAGGATGTATAATATATACATCTTTATTACAGTTTCTTTAAATATTATACTATTGCATGTATAACATAAGAACTTTATAATGATATATTCTTAATCCCTCTCTTCTATCCTTCATGCTGCTGCTGTTGTTTGTTTTGATTCTACATATATGATGATCCTTGTAATACATTATTATCATTATTGCTTTAGTCAATTACCTTTTAAAGAAACATGAAAATGAGGAAAAGTATTTTTATATTTATCCACCTCTTTGTCAGTTCTCTCTCCTCATTCACTTGTGTAAGAGTGCGTTTTTGTCTGATATAATTTTCCTTCTGCTTGAAGAGCTTTCTCTTAACATTCCTCCTAGTCTAAACCTATGATAGATATACCGTATAGAGTATAAGTATTTGGTATATACTACCATATAGTATAGGTCTGTTGAATTCTCAAAGCTTTCATTTTACTGAAAAATGCTTTATTTCACCTTCATCCTTGAAAGATTTTTTTCACTTGGTACATTTTCCCTAGAATTCTAGGTTAACTGCTCTTTTCTTTTAGTGCTTTAAGATGTCTTCTGGCATCCTTCAGTCATACTTTGTTCCTCTGTACCTTTTTCTTAAAGGGCCAGATAGTAAATGTGTTGGGCTTGTAGGTCACGTCATATTTTAGGCTTATAGGTCATCTGGCCTTTGTTGCAACTACTCAACTTTGGTTTAGTATAAAAGCAGCAATAGATAATATGAAAGTGAATGAGTGTGGTTGTATTCCAGTAAAACTTTACTTATATAAATCACGTGACTGGCCCATGTGCTGTGGTTTGCTGAACCCTGCTCTCTAAGAACAAATCTCTTTTTGTCTGATTGCTTTTAAGATGTTCTCTTTATCATTGTTTTTTGGCATTTTGATGATGATAGTCCTTTTGCGTGGTCCATGTTTATTATGCTTGATTTTGAGCTTTGTGGGTTTGGTGGTTTATAGTTTTTGTGAAATTTGGAAACATTTCAGTCATTATTTGTTTTAGGTATTTTTCTCCCTCCCCACTTGGGACTCCAGTTGCACAGATGTGATCCTGCTTGATATGGTGCCACAGCGCACTCTCTGTTTATTCTGTTTCCTGCTCTTTTTCTTTCTGTGCTTTATTTGAATAATTTCTGTTGCTATCTTAATAGTTCTCTGCTAATTCTTCTATAGTGTCTAATCTGTTAATTCCATTCAGTACATTTTTTCATTTCGTGTATCATATTTTTCATCTCTGAAGATCCTATGTGGGCCTTATTGATGTATTCTCTTTCTCCCTTCATATGTTCATGTTTTTCTTTATATCCAGTTTATAATAGCTATCTTAAAAGCCCTGCTACTAAATCCATCATCTCATTTATGTCTTTTTCAATTGATTGATTTTTCTCCCAGCTATGGGTCATATTTTTCTCCTTTCCATGGCTTTTTTTTTTTTAATTGGATGCTAGGTATTTTAAGTTTTGTTGTTGGATTTTGGATTTTTGTTTTATTCATGTAGCAGTGTTAGATATTGTTGTAGGATCAGTTTGAGCCCTTTAAGGGTTGCTTTTAAGTTGTTTGAGGCAGATCCAGAGCAGATCCTTCTTTGGAAGGGGGATGGGGAGATAGCTCCACTATTTCTGATTTATTCTGCTTTACTCTGCATTAGACTCAGTATGAGCTGTGACCTGGTGCTCTGCATATTATGAATCTTAGGAGAGTGTTTGGCCTGTTGCTTCTGGTGTTTTGTGTTGTTTTCCTCTGCCAGCTTGTTTTGCATGCAGAGATGACACTGTGCAGAAGACTCCAGAAGACCCTCTGCAAATATCTGGAGGCCTGTCTCTGTGCTGCCCCCTCCTCTCCAGTGGTCTGCCCTGCAAACTCTAGCTGCCCAAACCTCCCTGAATTCTAATCTGTGTCTCCTTGACTCAGCAAGACTGCCAGGTTCTGTTTGGGTCCCCTTCCTCATGCTGCAGCTTGGAAGCTTTCTTCAGGCAATAAGCTTGGGCACTCGAGAGACTCACTTATTTCCATTCTTCCAGGGGTCAGAAAACTGCTGCAAATTGTCCAATATCTGAAAACCATTGTTCCTTACCTTCTGTATGATTTTCTAGTTGTTTGGAATGGGCCGATAGTTTCTGTAGCATTTAACCTTACATCTGCAGAAGCAGAGCTCTGATTACCTCTTAACAGACACAGATAAATAACTGTTGATAAATGTACTTTTATTTTTATTTATGGGAACAGTGGATTCTTTTTTAAGAACTAAGAACTAAAAAACAGATTCATTTATTTCAAACTTCAAATTGTTTTCACATTTATTAAATAATGTTTTTAATTTCTCACTAGGGATTCTTAAAATAGATTATATTGTTATTTGATTAATGCAATTCTTTATTTTTTCCTTAAGTCATAAAACCAAGAGTATAAACTAGTAGATTAGTACTTAATATTTGAATATTTGTATTTCTTATTTTCAAGGAGAAAATAATATGTAACTAAGACAAATTGATTGCTCTATTGTATTCAAAGCCTATGAGACCTTGATAAGGTTCAGAAATGGATAAGACACCACCAACAAATCACAATGTGGTAGAATCACACACACAAGCTGACTATAGTGTACGATAGGAGCCAATTACCTTTGGTGCCTAGAGAAAAAGAAATTAATTCTTTACTGGGGTATGAGAACAGGCTTCAGTTGGAGGTGACATTGGAGCAGGGTCTTAACAGAATGAATAGATATGGAAGAGTAGGAGGAATTAGACTAGAATATTTCATTTTCTTCACTTCTATTTTTTGAACATATAAAGTTAATATATTAGTCAGTTATTCACCCAAGGAAGAGTTACCAGGCATAATGAATAGTTTCATTTCAAGTCTTGGTTGTTAGTTTTCTGTTGCTGAGTAACAAATAAATTTAGTGATTTAAAAGCATTTATTATCTCAGTTTCCATGCTTTATGAGTCTGGGCAGAGCTGAACTTAGTCCTGTGCTCACGGTCTAACAATTCTTTGATTAAGGTGTCAACCAGTATGACAGTGTCATCTGAGGCTCAGGGTCCTCTTCCAAGTTTACTAGTTATTGGCAGAATTCAGTTTCCCGTGGTTGTAGGGCTGACTGAGTTCCTGGGCTCCCAGAGGCTGTTTGCTTTCCCTGCCTGTCCTGCACACCACAACATGGCTGTTTGATTCTTCATGAGCAGCAGGAGAGCATCTCGGCGGTTTCTAATGTATTGATCTCTTTGACTTCTATCTCTGATATATAGACTCTCTTTTAAAGGGCTCACCTTATTAGGTCATCCCCTCCTCCCAGGATAATCTTGTTTTTGATTAACTGAACGTCAGCTGACTAGGGACCCTAATTATATCTTCAGAATCCCTTCATCTTTGCTACCTAATGTAACCTAATCATAAGAGAGATAGCCCATCTAATTTACAAGTTCCGTCCACACTCAAGGAGAAGGGATTAGATGGGGAATGTACACTAGGGAGAGGGAATCTGGGGGCTGACTTAGAATTCTGCTGACCACAGTTTGATTTACACTATTAATATAATTTGGAGACTACAAATTATATTTTATAGAGAAGATACAGAGAGACTGGAAATACTAATAAACCAGCACAGATCAAACAGTTGAAAACAAACAGCTGTTTTCTAAAGTTATTAGACTAGTAGCTTCAGTATATTGTATTTTTTTTCCTTTACTTAAAATATAGTTTAACTGAACTGATGTGATCATTCTTTTTTAAGAAAAGAATTTCATCGAAACTTTGAAAATTTTTCATTTGCTTTACAGTAAACACGTACAATTTTGAAAATCCTCAGTTTCTTCTTTGGACATAATTTTAGTGCTTAGATCTATGCTCCATTAACTATTTTGCAGTTCTATGGTAATGTTCTCCTAGCAACATGAAAGGGGAGGCTGAATATTCTGCACAATTGGCAGTGCAGTGTTGCTTAGCTACCTATCTTTTTAATTTGAAACATTAGGCATTTCAATAATAGGTAGCCCTTAAGCTCTTAAGTGTTTGCTCATGACACAGTGCGGTGTTTTATGTGTGCTTTTCACCTTTGTATTATAGCTGTTATTGTGAAAGTTTTTTAAAAAATAGTGTATTTAATAGCAGTCAGTAGAGTACTTTAACTACATAAAATCAGTCATTTTATGAGAAGTTCTAATATGGACACAAATGAAATTATAAGCTATACTTTAATATGAACTTACCTTAAATGCAGCTGTACTACCAAATGCAATAATTATACCAATCTGTCATTTGATTGCAAGGAAAATTATTGTAGAATGTCTAAAATATTACCTATAGTTGTTTTAAAAATAGCAATCTTGTTATACTCCAGCAGTATCATTAAATACATACTGAAAAAGCACTTTATTATATTATGTTGCTGTCATGCTATTCATGTTACATTTTCTTAAACTTAGAATACCAAGTACTAAACAGTATTATTGCAGTGTATCTCCTAATTTGGAAAAGATGAGTATATGAAGATTCTTCTAAGTGGATTCTTTCAATAGAAGTTTTTCCTATATATTCCCTTCCCCCTACACACACAAAAAATAAAGAAATACATATCCATTGTAGAAACGTATTTTCAAAAGTATATAGAAGTTTAGAGAAGAGATTAAAACTACCTAATTCTATTTCATCCAGAGAAACACTATTAAGACCTTAATATATTCCTTTTCTTTGAATATTGTTATAGAAGATCATATTTCATACTTAATTTGAATCTTGCTTTTACTTTCTTATTATTACAGCGTAAGTGTGTTTCCAAATCATTAAAATTATTTGAAAACATTTTGATTACTATTTATGTAGATGTACCATATTTCCTGTATTATTGTTTATATGGATTGTTTTCTTTTTTTTTATTATGTAAATAACACTGAGAAGAAAATCTTTGTGCAAAACCTTTGTCAGCATTTCTGAGTTTTTTTTTTTTTTTAAAGATTTTATTTATTTATTTGAGAGAAAGAATGAGATAGAGAGCATGAGGGGGGGAGGGTCAGAGAGAGAGGCAGACCCCCTGCTGAGCAGGGAGCCTGACGTGGGACTCGATCCCGGGACTCCAGGATCATGACCTGAGCCGAAGGCAGTCGCTTAACCAACTGAGTCACCCAGGCGCCCCATTTCTGAGTTTCTTAATGTAGCTCAGAGTGTAACAGTTCCTCTGAATGAAAAAATACAAACATTTTAAAGACCTCTAAACATGTTAATAGATTATTTTTCTGAAAAGTTGACCATCCTCATTAACATTTACTAGTGTAATTTTTAAAAGATGAAGAAATAGTTAAATATTATTTTTAATTTGTTTTTATGATCAAGAAGATTGAATTTTTTCAATGTTAATTAGCCATTTGTAATTATTTTGTGAAAATTTTCATTTCCTTATTCCATTTATTAATAAATCTTGTGTCTATTGATTTTGGGGAGATCTTCATGTACTAAACTTATCCCCCTTTCTATCATATTTTCCCATTTATTCACCTTTTGGTTTGTACACTTTGCAAAACACAGAGCTTTCAAAAAGTTCTTTTAAAAATCTCTTCACCTTGGGGCGCCTGGGTGGCTCAGTCGTTAAGCGTTTGCCTTTGGCTCAGGTCATGATCCCAAGGTCCTGGGATCGAGCCCCGCATTGGGCTCCCTGCTCCTTGGGAAGCCTGCTTCTCCCTCTCCCACTCTCCCTGCTTGTGTTCCCTCTCTTGCTGTGTCTCTCTCTGTCAAATAAATAAATAAAATCTTTAAAAAAAAAAATCTCTTCACCTTTTGGTTTTATTTTCATTTATTGCTTTTAGATTTATAAATCCCTTTAGTGTGCAAATTCTCCTACATTTTATCTCTTTTTACTCCATTCACCTGTGGGTGGGCACTGACTCAAGCTAGTAGAAGCTTCTTGTCTCAAATCCCAGCTCACAACTGGGCATTTACAGAATGAATCTTTGTAGCCCTTGATGCTTGCTACACCCAAAGGGCATCCATTCTTTCAGCAGTGTTTCCCAGTTGCTACAGTTCTGGCTGGTCAGCAGCAAACTAGCAGATGTAAATCTCCACCATTGTGGATCGTCCATCACCTTCCTTCTGCCTTTCAACAATGCCTGGCTTTTCTCATCACCTGACTTTGCTCTGCTCTTCACCAACCCAAATATGACACGTTGTTCAAGGGCCAGCTCTCCCAAGAGGTCCTTTCTGAGTCAGCTCGTAGGCCCTTGGCCTCGTGCGTTCTGCTCCCCACAATGAGTTTCTTCTGCCACTGCTCTCCACTGGTACTTTTTTTTTTTTTTTAAAGATTTTATTTATTTCTTTGTCAGAGAATGAGAGAGAGAGAGCAAGCAGGGGGAGCTGCAGACAGAGGGAGAAGGAGGCTCCCTGCTGAGTAAGGAGCCTGATGTGGGACTCGATCCCAGGGCCCCAGGATCATGACGTGAGCTGAAGGCAGACGCTTAACTGACTGAGCCACCCAGGCATCCCTCTCCACTGGTACTTTTTTAACATAGCTACCATTAGAATGTGTCCCTAGGTGCCACTTTACAAAGAAAATTTTAAAAAAACGTTTCTACATCTAATATTTTTACATCTAATTCTAAACCATGTAAAGTGTATTTTGGTTTATAATGTTGGGCTAGCAACAAAACTGTTTTTTCCAAATGTTAATCCAGAGTACCAGTAAGAATATTTACTTGCCCACTTTTTTGTGATAGCTCTTTTATCATGTACTAAATTCTTGGCTACTGGGCTTGATTGCCTGCTTTCTATTCTGTTGCATTGATCTTTCTATTTTGCATGAGAACAACATTTTAGATTAGCTTTATCATATCCTTTTTTATATTCTGGTCTGTTTACTCATTTTTATAGGGTAATTTGGATTGTTTACCTTACATCTCATGTTATGGCTATTTCTGTTATTTTATGTTTTTTATTGCTGTTGTGAATGGAATTTTTTTTTTTTTCTGTTCTGTTTTTTGACTCGTTTTTGGTAACATATTCAAAGTTTTTTTTATATTTATCTCAAATCTGAGCTCTTGGGGCGCCTGGGTGGCTCAGATGGTTGGGTGTCTGCCTTTGGCTCAGGTCATGATCCTGGGGTCCTGGGATCGAGCCCCACATCAGGCTCCAGGCTCAGCGAGGAGCCTGCTTCTCCCTCTCCCTCTGTCTCTCTCCCTGCTCATGCTCTCTCTCTCTCTCTCTCTGTATCTCTGTGTCTCAAATGAATAAATAAAAAATCTAAAAAAAAAAAATCTGAGCTCTTTATTTTTCATAATTATGAATTTATCTTGTAGAGTTTGTTGATATCTAATCATAATATTTGCAGATGAAAATTTACTTCTCCTTACTGGAACTTATGTCTAGATTGGTTAGAAATTCCAGAGCACTATTAAGTAATAATGTTAACAGTGGATATTCTTGTCATGGGAAAACTAAAATCATAGTTAAGGAAAAACTATGGTCAATTTTATATTTAACAAATTACAGTAAAAAGTAAAGCATCTTCAATTATCCTAGATTAGATAATTGCTTTGCAAATTTACCATGAGTAGGGTGCATCAGAATCCTAGGAGATGTTCATTTCCCCAGCAGGGGGCAACATCTGGGTAACACTAATTACTAACTTTAAAAGGAAAGGAGCTAGACTTCTGGTCTAGATTGCAATTGAGAGGAGGAAGGCTAGAGGAAGCTAGGTGAATTAGTCTCTGGGTTCCCCTATTTCATTTCCGGGAGAGCAATTCCTGGCATGGTGGCAATTGGAATCAGTCTGTTTCCAGGAAGCCCATAAGAGAGAACTGGAAGAGCATCAATATAGCTCCTTTACTGGGGAGGTTATGCAAAGAATATTCATGAAATTTACCTCTAGAAGACGTATAGCAGGTATTTTTCCTGGATGGCTTCATCAGAGTCTGGCTCTAGATAACTGTTCAGGTGTGACAGATGCTTTGTGAAAGTTAGATGAGTTAATGGGGCTGGATTTCTTATTCGAGGAGGGTCAGAGGAGATTATCTTGTCAGACCATCCCCCCCCACCTCAGCAGAGTTCATGGTGGACAAGAGGTTGATTAGTTGCCCTTTATGCTGTTCTTATTTGTACCATTCCTGCAGAAATCTGAAGCCACAAGTATGTAGATGGGAACTTTATTTTCTTATGATAATAAAGGATCAGGGTATTTCCTTCCACATTAATTACATCAGTGGTTGTATTCCATAGCTTTTGATGCATAATAAACCACTCTAAAACTTAGTGGCTTACAGTATCAACCATTTTCTTAGCTCATAATTCTGCAAGTTGACAGTTTAGGCCAAGTTTAACTGGGCAGTTCTGTTCTCGGCTGAGTTCCCTCATGAGTCTATGGGCAGTCCTGGGTTGGTTAGGCCGGTCTGCTTCTGGGAGTTGGCTGGTTCTTGTCTGGGGAACCTGAGTTCTTCTCCACATGATGTCTTTGCCTCCAGAAGCCTTGCCTAGATTTTTTTCTCATGGTGGTAGCAGAGTCTGAGAGAGCAGAAGCAAGCAAAGCCTTGGAATTAGGACACTGTTGCTTGTGTTGCATTTTGTCGACCAAAAGATGTCACAAGGATGTAAATTCCATTTCTTGGTGAGAGTTGCTATAACAGCACATATTGCAAAGGGCATGGATACAAGGGAAGTATGGAGAATTGGGCCATTTTTTGCCACCAATCTGCCACAGTTAGGTGAATGAAGGACTCAAAGATGTGCTTAGGGCACTCTTCCTTGTCAACGTGGATTTTAATTTTGCTCCCTTTTTATCTCAGCCTGTTGCCCTTGTATCTTGTATAATTTTTCTCTTTGTACCATTCTTTTATTTTCAATTTCTTGTGCATCTTTATTCAAGTCAATGCCAAACAAAATTTTTCTAAAATGATCTTTTGGTTCCTGATTGCATCTTATTCTGAGATATGTTCTCTGCATCTTCAGGATATTTCTTTATTGTGTGTGGGAGTATTTTTACTCATAGACCTCTCCATGTTTTTCCTTTTTCTTAGAATGCTGTTGGTATGTGCCAACAGAGTATGTGAATGCTTCTCCCTATCTACTTCAGTTTGAATGCCTTCTCAGACCTGCATCTGAAAAATAATTTGTTATACATTTCCTGTGATTGGCAGGCAGTCATCAAATGTGGTTTTGCTAAACTAAACAAGGATCCGAGGATCCTCTGCTACCACGCTACCTATGTATGTCTGGTTTGGGGGCACTTTAAAATGGTGAAGTGTATGGAAAAACCTGTTTCTTTTCTTTTTTTTTTTTTAAAGATTATTTATGTATTTATTTATTTGACAGAGAGATAGCCAGAGCACAAACACAAGCAGGGGGAGTGGGAGAGGGAGAAGCAGGCTTCCCGCCGAGCAGGGAGCCCGATGTGGGGCTCGATCCCAGGTCCCTGGGATCGTGACCTGAGTCGAAGGCAGACGCTCAACGACTGAGCCACCCAGGCGCCCCTGGAAAAACCTGTTTCTTAACATGCGCTACTACAAGGATTTTTCCTATATTTTCCCTTCTCTTCAGAGGTTTTCATGTGGATATTGAAACTTCTTAGATGCAGTGAACCATTGTCAGTGCCCCTCTACCTTCTGACTTGTTCTTTACTGGGAACTGTATTCAGATGGTAAAGAGATTTGCCATTGCGGGGATAGGAATGAGTTACACTACTTTTGGCTGCCTCGTCAAGCCACCCTTCTACTCTGAAACACAATCTCTTGAATAGCAGGCAGGAAAAAGGAGAGAGCAGAAGTCCCTTTCTCAGTTGACAGAATTATTGTGTTTCCCAGTGCAAAGCAATCCTTTTTCAGAAAAGCAGGCCACTATTAATTTGTTTGTAGACCTGGTTTCTAGGACTTTCAGATAGTGAAATTATCTGAGGTTTCTCATCAGAGGTTAAATTCATTCTAGTAGGATGTGCTCTTGTCTTTCTGTGTCTTCATATGTATTTTCCTCAGAAGATGGGAAAGGCTGCACTGGAAGATTCTACGTAGATGCCATGCTAAGCTAAGAGTCCAAGTTGTATTTAATTAATAATTCATTTGCCATTTTCTTTTAATCAAAAATATGTAATACAATAAAAAATATAGCAACTGCAAATAGCCATTTTGAAAGCTGAGATTTGCTGCTCTTTGTTAGTCTGTACAATGTTATATTGTAAATAAATACAAAATTCCATTATAATTTTGGAGTGATTACATACATTTCTTAGTCCTCCATTATTACATTCAAAGCTCTAGCACTTTGCTCTTCTCTCTGGTCCTCTCCTGGGCATCAGTGGTCTAAATATGGGACACATCTTATTGAAGGAGCCAGGAAGCAATGCCTCCAGAATTCTCTGAGCCAGTCTTTGGAATAATAGATCAAAATAGCTGCCAGGACCAGTCTTGGGAGAAATGATAGTGACTTCCAAAGAAGCTTTCGTTGTCTTCTTCCTGGCAACTATTTCTGGCTAAGTTTAAGATCTAATGGTACAACTCTGACCTCAGGGAATCCATCTCATTGGAAAGTAACTGGAGTTTCTACAGCTGCAGAACTAAGATTGCTATTAACTACTTGATTATTATTTCAGTAATCTCTAATGAATCACAGAGCTTAAATGATGTTCACCTTTTTTTTTTTTAAAGCATGAGTTGGTTTAAATACTATCTGAAAGTTACAGTATTTTTAAACTCTTGAAAGTTCACATCACCTGAACTCTTTTAGCACTGAAATTCATTAAATTGGTTTATGGAATAATCGTCTGTATTGTATATTATAGCCTGTCCTTCTATAGGTAAGAGTTTAATGCCAGATTTTGATAATATTTATTTAAATTTTTTAAAGCATGAACCTGTGTGGTGTGTGTGTGTTTTCAAATACCATC
Organism: Mirounga leonina; assembly: GCF_011800145.1. Lineage (NCBI taxonomy): Eukaryota > Metazoa > Chordata > Mammalia > Carnivora > Phocidae > Mirounga > Mirounga leonina. Next base: position 30,972,432 of record NW_023270447.1, read on the forward strand.
TAAATCCGAGACTCCTAGTTATTGGGGAAAATGTGAATCTTGTTGCCCCAATTAGGTCAGTACTCTTAAACTGAATTTTCAGGGTACATCTGCAAACTATTGTATAAAGGTGTGCTTCCTCTAATAACTAATAATGACAACCTTTTCCCCATTTATGGAAAAAGAATTTTTGGTTTAGCTTTTTCAACCCTTTGGCATGGATTACAAATTGTTTGAATAATAGAAAATAAACATGACAAAAAACAAGCAGTAGTAAATCACGTTTAATTCACTCACTTGTTTTTCATTGTCACATGCTTGTGATATCTACCTTCCCTGTCCTTAATATAACTATGCTTTATATTAATCTAGATTTTCTACTGGAATTAAATTAAGATTTTTCATAGTGTTTCACAAAAGCTCTTCCATCTGAAATGCCACTGGACTTACCATCTTATAAGAGACTAGAGGGAAAGAACCTCTGTCATCATCATTTCACATATGATCAGAGCCATTGCAGAGTTTTGAATAGAAAGTAACATGAGGAAGAATTGGATTACAATATTTTTGGTGTTTGGGGAGTTTTCTGGAAGTAGTGGGAGGGGGTGAGAATAGACTTAAGAGTTAGGGTAGCACGTAACCACTGTAAACAGTATTGTCAGTTGTGTTTATATTATGTGGTTGACTAAAACTCCAGCGTGATATGAAAACAGTAAGGTTGATTTCTCTGTTAGTTTGACCAGTTAATTTTGAATTGAAATGTATACAAAAATCAGATTGTTTCAAACATTGTTCCTCATAACTAACAAACACAAAAGAAAGTTATCTAAAAAGTACTCTGAAGGGCGCCTGGGTGGCTCAGTTGGTTAAGCAACTGCCTTCGGCTCAGGTCATGATCCTGGAGCCCCGGGATCGAGTCCCGCATCGGGCTCCCTGCTCGGCAGGGAGTCTGCTTCTCCCTCTGATCCTCCCCCTCTCATGCTCTCTGTCTCCCATTCTCTCTCTCAGATAAATAAATAAAAAATCTAAAAAAAAAAAATAAAAAAATAAAAATAAAAAGTACTCTGAGTTTCAAATCATCACTTTTCTAGGTGGGAACAGGTAGTTATAGACTGACTGCATTCTCAGAAAACACATCATTGTTGTAATTGTGCATTCATTCATTCCCAGGAGGTCTGTGTTACTATGCCCATTTTACAGATTCAGAAATTCAGAGTGGTGAAGTGGCTTCACAGGTAACATGGGCTTTAAGTGTTAAAACTAAACTTTGAACCCAAAGCAGTTGTTTCTAAATCCCATGCTCTTTGAACCACACCACACTGAGCCCTCGTTTTTAAATTATTTATTTAATTTTTTTAAATTACAAAAGTAATGTGTGCTTAAAACAAACAATACCTATTGCGTACATATGAGGCTTTTATTATTATACAAATATGTATACATATTTTATAAATATATATTTGTATTTTAAGAAAATGTGTCTAGCAGCAATATGATTGATAGATGGAAAAGAGAGGGCATCTTGGAGGAAGAGAAGCTAGTTAGGACACTATTTCAGTGATCCTGACAAGAAATGATAAGAGCTAGAACCAAGGTAGTGGCAGTGGCAATAGAAAACTTAGAAAGGACAGACATGATAGCGAGAAAACCTGTAAGAATTAGGAACTCATGGAAATGGGAAGGTCTGAGAGGAGCTAAGAGGGGAGCTAAGAATGACTTCCAGTTTTATCACTTTGGCAACATGGTGATGCCCCCCGTATGGATGGAGTGATGGAAAACAGGGAAGAAAACAGAATTGGGTGGAGGACTCAGGAATGAATTTGCTCTTGGCTATAGTAAAGTTTGTGATCCTTTAGAATATCCAAGTAGAGATGTCTGTTAATTGTACGTAAACCTAGGGTTTAGCGTAGAGTTCCATGTTAGTGATATAAATTTGGGAATCATAAGCTTGCTGACAGAGGTCAAAACCAGGGTACAGGTGTTACCCAGAGAGATTATTTATATAACGGGAGAGAATAAATGGCTGAGGGCAGAGCTCTAGACAACACGAGCATTTCAGGGGCAAAGAAGACTGAAAAAGAATGGTTAGGGAAGTAGGGGAAAAACCTGGGGAGAGTATCACTGAAGCCAAGAGAGGAGAATTTCAGAAGAGAAGGAAGAAGTTGCAGAAAGATCACCTAGTTGAAAACCAGGCATTTCCATAGATAACTTCTCCATTTATAAAATTAAAAGAAAAATAGAGTTTTGTTGTATCAAAATGTTCTTTTGAATTCTTTTAGTGGGTTTATAATGTTGTCTACATTAAGCAACTATACTAGCATGGCCCTTACTGACGAATTCTGGTTGATTTGACTTGATGTGTTTTATATTTAAGCTTGCCTGCCTGCCTACCTGCCTTCCTTCTTTCCTTCCTTCTCTCCCTCCCTTCCTCCCTGCCTGCCTCCTTTCTTCTTGTAATGTGATGAGCTTAGGATTGACTAAAGAACATTAGGTGTCCTATATATGGGAAACCAAACTATAAGGTGCAGATACCTCTAAGAGATTTATGAACCTTCCTTGGCTAGTTTACATGGTGACTAAAGAAAATTTTAGATGACAGTTCTCTTTACTCAGTTCTACTCTAAAATATGATTCTAGGGGCCTCTAGGTGGTGCAGTCAGTTAGGCGACCGACTCTTGGGTTCAGCTCGGTTCATGATCTTGGGTTGTGGGATCGAGCCCTGTCTTGGGCTCCACGTATAGCGCCATGGAGTCTGTTTGGGTTTCTCTCTTTCCCTCTGCCCCGCCCCCCCATCACGCACATGTTCTCTCTCTCTCAAATAAATAAATCTTAAAAAAAATATGATTCTCATATCATAACTATCCTTACAATCTTGGCCAGTAGTTTAGGAAGTAAACCTCATAAAAAGATCATAGTTACAGACCTCCAATTTCAGGGACATAACGTAGCTGTTGCAATGACAACTAAAGGGAGAAGACTGATCTGCCTTTCCTTGCTGGACAAAGAAATATACAGGACACTTGGCTGGGTTTTGAGGGGTAGGGAATGGACAAAGGGATATAAAATGAATACAGCCAGACATTTCCCCCTGGAATTTTGCAGGGAGATAACCAATAAAGATAATTATGTTACTCGATAGAAGTAAGAGTAGAAGGAGCTACACATTCAAAGAAAAGAATATAGCAGGTGGGAAAATCTGAAGGAGTTGGCATTTTAGTTGGTGAATTTCAAATAGGGTTCAGAATGGAGTAAGGAACATTCTGTCTCAAGGGCTTACCATGACCAAAGGTATGGGCCCCCAAACAAGTATTTGTTGAATATCAGAACAAATGGAATTGGATAGCATTTGTTTTTCCAGTGACTTAATCAGTATAATATACGTATGTCTCCTGTGTGCCAGGCACCGTGACAGGGGGGTGCTGGGAGTACAAGCAAGGTGACCCTCGTAGAGTTATAGTCTAGTGGGAGAGACAGACAAAACCAACAAACTAATGAATATATAAATTCAAAGTGAGAAGGACTAGTAGGCTACTGAAGAGCTTGGGTGAAGAGAGCTGTTTGGCTGGGTAGTCAAGGAAGCCTCTTTGAAGAAACAAAATGGCGTCTGAAACTGACCTCTGTAAGAACCACATTGAAATATTTACCCAGTTAGAAGCTTTTGTTGTTGTTGCTGTCCTAATACACTTAATTTGGCTAAATTACTTCCCCTTCAAAGACAGCCTGTGAAATTTCTGTTTCCCATCAGTATTTGTTTGACCCATTATTGTTAAGTTTACCGTGTCCTCTTTGTTTTGCAGAAACCAAAGCTGAAAGATTGGCATCCTCCTGGGGGTTTTATTCTGGGATTGTGGGCACTCATTATAATGGTTTTCTTCAAAACTTATGGAATCAAGCATATGAAGTTCATTTTCTAGACATGATGTGTGAAGAAGATGGCATGGAAGACTGCAACCTTGGATAAAATTTTATGTCATTATACATTTTAAAAAATACATTGTTCTTGTGTGAATTGGGCAAAAAGTATAGGGAAACTAAATTTGAATGAACTATTGATTTTATAACTTAAAGATAAATAACTGTTAATGCAAATGCTAAGTGGCACTAACTATACTTGTTTTTTGTTGTGCATGTTATTAAAAAGATTGGACAAAGATCAGAGTATATTTAATGGCTATTTTTGAAAATAAAAATTTCCCCTAATCTTACCCCCTTTTCATTCGGAAAAGAAAAAAATGTGAAGACATTTAAATTCTCACTAGCAGAGGTGATTTCTTGTCAGGAATTTTGTGTGTGTCCTCCTAGTCTTTTTTTTCAATGTACATATTTTTTTCCTAAATAGAGATCGTATAGAATATTTCACTCTGTAACTTTTCATTTTACAATATGTTATCAACCCTTTCCCTCTCCTTGGACATTTTTTAGAACACACTGTGAATGGTTGCACAGTATCCATTTTATGAATGTACAGTAAGTTATTTAACACTCTTCTGTTGTTGGACCTACTTACCTTGTTCTCAGAATCTTCCTTTGGTTGATTCTTCAGTGGGTTAGTATTTTACTGTCAGCCATTCATGGAATTCTGCAGCTTTAATTATAAGTAAATATAAAAAAATGAGTTCCTTAACTTATGGTACTGATAGTCTTTGGGACCTTATTTGCTGTCAGTTTGCCTGGAAAATATAAGACCTTTGAGAATTTCATATTATTGACTGCTCAAGAGAAACAGACCCCATCATTTTACATTTCTAAGCATTCTGTGATCCTCAAGAATTGATTACTTCCTCTTCAATTTCCATATTGAAAGAGACATTTCATTCTGTTTAAGGTGAACCTTGTCACTGGCTGGGTCTGTACTTTTCCTGAGATAATCCCATAGAGTGGATGAGAGTGGATGACTGTCTGGAAAGGTCACACGTAGAACCCTGCCTTTTTGTTTGACTGATGCATCACTTAAGGCAGAAAAGACCTTTTTGCTCTCCAAGAAGATTTAAGAATTCACATGAACTTCATCGCTGATTTCTTTTAGCTCATCAGCCATCTGCCTATCTTTCTCATAACTGGCAATAGTATTGAGATTGTGTTTTGGCATCAGCCCCAGATACTGTTTTTTTTTTTGTTGTTGTTGTTTTGCATATAAGGGGGGAAAAACCATGAAAGTTGAGTGTTCATGTCCCACAGGATACCTTTTTGTATTTTATCTGTTTTTTTTCCCCCAAGAATTTATGTGTTAATCTTTATTCATTACAAAGAGCTGATTTATAATTATAGGTAACATTAAGAAGACAACTCATCCTCCACAATAAAACCTCATAAAATTAATATTCCTTAGGATTTGTTTTCCTTTTAACACTTAAAATATTGCCCTTTAATTACATGCAAAATGGTCGTACACTTCACGGGCAGAGGATTAACTGTTAACTCTCAGGTTAGAACAAATGATATTAAGGCTTTTGCCGGCTCTGAATCTTCATTTGAATTGATCTTTTTATTGGTGTACTCGATGAATTCAGATATTTTATCTGAATAAATGGAGAGGGATTCTTTTGTACATAGAAGGGAAAACAAACTTACTCTTGACTAGCCAGATCATAGTAGCACTAAGAGACAGAAAAGGTTGACCAGAGCACCCTGCAAACACTTACACAAGGTCATGAACACTAGGGTGAGGCGGAGCTACTTAGCGTCAAAAGGAAATATGATTGATCTTGAGCCAAAGTAATTTAGTTTGAATATAATTAAATACACCCTGATGGTAAAGACTGCTGGAAAGTATAAGGCTTCCTCTCCAGAGGCTGTAGAAGGTGCCCTTCTTAGTTAAAACCAAACTGGGAAAAGTAATACTGGATATTATATACAGGATTAATTTTGCCCAGGCAGAGTTTCAAAGGGCAGTTATTTCTCTTTCTGTTTCATTATTGAATTTTCAGAATATAGTTAAAGCAGAAAGCTTAATCTATGTTAAATGTTCAGCTCGTAACCATAATGTTTTTACATAAAGTATATTCTGCTTTCAATAATAAGTAAATCCGCTGCATGTGGTAAGTGGGTAATATTGTAAGTGCAATTAAATAGTCCAGACTTCAAATTATACCAGAAAAGCGCATCCTTAAATATATTCTGGAGCCACAAAGAGCTGAACAATGGAAAGGGGTTTTCTTCTTGCTTTTCTCACAGTGTTGTTGTGAGGATCAGATGAGATAATGTTATGACTAAACACTTTGGAAATTGTTAATATATGGTGGTGCTATTTTCCTTATTTTGGCTTAGGAAGATACCAACAGGGAAGTTAATGATCCCACTGTCCCTTGTTCTGCTGCACTTACTTACCTGTAAGCTACTTAACGTGCTTCTTGTTCTCTTTGGTGTTCTTTTTCTCCCCCTCCCGCCTTGGTGTCCTTTGGGGAGACAAGGAATATAGATAAATGGGTCCCGGCACACATGGCCTGACCTTTTAGGGGAGGGACAGGATATAATGATGCCATTCGGCACAGGCAGCCTGCAGGAGAAAAAGAAACCAAATGATGTGGATTTTAAAATTATGAAAGGCATTCATTTGCAGTTTATGAAAGGGAAATGTAGTTTGGATGCAAAGCTGATTAAATTGATCAAGAAAAATTGGAATTAAATACATAAAATAATGCATGCATTTATGGTTTCAATTTTTTTATATCCTCAGCTAGTTGAAAATGATGATTCCCACAACAAGCATAACTCAGCTTGTTTCTGCTTACTGAGTATTTTCTACTATGGTATATGTTGATAACATTTCTTCCATTATGTAGGTTGTATAGCAGAGTTACAGTTACTGTGGGAATCATAATTTGAAATTTTGACTCGTATGTTTCTGGAATCTTTACAACAAATGTTGCATTAACATACAACTCTTCCCATTGATTTTACCAAAATTTAAATCCATCTGTAGCAGTTTCTGTTTTAACTTGAGAAAGAAATATTTTATAAACATACCGCAAGGTATGGCTACAAAATAATGAGATCAGCATCCATTTTGGCTCTCTGAAATCAGCCTCATTACTTCATTGTCGCATCTTTTACCCAAGGGCATTTCCCACAAAGGAAGTGTTCTCCGGGATCGCCGTTCTGTTGCTGCCTGTCCCATCTGCGCATGTCCTTGCCTAGTAAATACGAAAGTCTTTCCATTCATGGACGATACACTGAGGTGGTACCCAGTCTTTTTTTTCTCAGTGCAAAAATGTTTCTGTTTTGGAAATGTGCTATGAAATGTTCGGTTTATTTCAACTGCATAGACCCTTGAATATGGGATTGATGTAGTTGAAGGTGTGACCAAGACACTGGTTATTAAAAATTCACTTAGTTCAAACATAGCAAGGTGGAAACTGTCATAAAAAGGAGCTTACTGTCTCTTGTGGGCTGCTTGCAGCCTCAGAGACCTCAGGGGACTTCCAGATCTGCCTGTGAAGTAGCCAGTCGTAGGGCCTGTCGCCTGAGGCTTATGTGATGGGGCTCGTGTTCATGCAATCTGACCTTTTCCGACTGTGGAAGTGCCAGCCACTGACCATCCTCGGGTTTCGGGGACAGCCAGCAGAGCGACGTAGGACACTTTCCTGGGGACATTAACTCAGGTCATCAAGGAAGAGCACTTCATACAGTGCCTAACAGGAACATTTCACCCCTTTGTTCTTTGCTGGCCAGGACTCTACCTAGCCCTTTTTTTTAACCTCCACTCAGGCCCAGGGGTCACTCTAAAGAACATGAGCCATGGTGCTCCCAGACTCTCCTATTCCCTTCTCTTCCCAGAGCCTTAGAGGTTGATGTGTTTAACTCCCTCTGTGGTCTACCCACTTCGTTAGAAATACGCCTTTAGCATGACTGAATGGACAGTCTGTCCTCACCCCAGGCCCCTGATGTCTGGATAATAATCCAGTCCGAAGTTTTCTGATGTCCCCCCATCCCAGTGGGTACTGCATTTCCAGGAGACATCCTCTTCTCCTCACACCCCATTTTAGTTAGGACTTTTAAGTTTCAAATGATAGAAACCCAACTAGAACAAATTTAGACCGAGAAGGGAGTTTGATGGAGATCTGTCCTGAGCCTCACCAGGGACTGGAATGGCACCTGGATATTCTTCTCTGCATTTCTTCATCCCTCCCGGAGACTGGCTGTCTCATATGTGTGGTAACACCAGAGCCTATGTCCTGTGCTTCACCACAAGAGAGAGGAATATGACTCTTCCATTATTTCTCTTCTAAAAGGCTTGTGGAAGAACAGACTAATCTTGCAGGCATCAAGGGTCCACTTGGCCGGAAGGTCAGGGTCCTGTAAGCACATCAGGATGTGTGGTGGCATACCCCCAGCTGTTAGGGCCTCTCCTAGAGAATGGAGCGAGCACAGGAGCCGGGTAGTCACCCCTACTACTGCCTCCGGCTAGCTTGCTATTCGTGCGTGGTCCATGGCTCGCGGCAGGCCCCACCTCAGACCCACTGAACCAGAATCTGCATTTTAACAAGGTCCCCAAGGAAGTTCTCATGCACGTGAAAGTAGGAGAAACACTGATCTACTTTATCTTCTAGACTAAACAACCCAACTTTATCCTAAAAGGAGACTGTAAAAGATAGCAAACACTTGTAAAACAGCCATGGGTAGCATATTTTATGGGTTTAATTGACTTCTCAGCGTTATTATTGACTTCTAGTCAGACCTTTTAAGACTGCACCACTCTCATTTTTTTTTTCTTCTGAGCCTTTTCCAAAATGTTTAATGATTAAACAGGCATCTAATTAGCACTTACTGTATGTAGTATCTGCAAATTCTTGGACACTCCTCTCATCAAGAGGTGGAGCCTAAATGCCCCTCCCCTGAATATGGCCTGGCCCTAGTGACCTAACTCTAATAAATAGAATGTGGTAGAACAATACTGCGTGACTTACAAAGCCAGATCATAAAAGGTGGTCTAGCATCTGCCTGACTCTTTTTCTCAGGACGCTCGCTGTTGGAGCCCAGCCACCAGGCCCTGCGGAAGCCCAGGCCACATGGAGGAGCCACGCGTGTGTATTCTGGCCAACAGCCCCGGTTAGGTCCCAGCTAGTAGCCAACAGCAAGCTCCAGAGAGATGAGGGAGACAGCCTGCAGAGGCTTCCTGACTGCAACAACTGAAGAGGCTGACCCCCAAGTGAGAACCTCCTCGTTGATCACCAGAACTGTGAGACAATAATTTGGGGAAAAAACTATTTTATTCCACTAAGTTTAGTTTGGTTTGTTGTGCAGGGATTGTTGCTGAAACACTGTGTTAATGTGTTGCCCACTCTGGCAGATGCTTTCAGCGATACAAAGAAACAGGGTTCTTTTTTTAAAAGAGTTAAAAATTACTTCTTGAAAGACTCACATGAAGAGATGAAGTAACTACATAGCAGAAAATGACAAGTGCCATTTAAGGCGTTTTAGAAAAAAAAAAACAAACCTATTCATAGTTGATATATACATATGTTATTAATATTGTTTACTTCCAGGGGAAGGGGCAGAGAAGACTTTAAGATGGAAGTGAAATTTGACTAAGCAATCAGATTTCTGTATTTCTTTACCCCCTCCATTTCCCACTACTCTTTCAAAACTATAGATTTTCTTCATTCCTGTCCCACTGACTCAGACTTTCCAGTCATTGGAATATTTTGCTTTGTAATCTGAAAAGGAAATTGAGGGAAGGTAACCGGCTTAACTTCCTTCTCTACTGCCTGCAAGTGATTAAGTCATTGACTCCATCCCTTCTTCCGGGATATTGCTTACTAATAAACGCACCTCTCCTTATCCCGCAGTCTTCCTTTGCATGGATGTGATTTCCCTTACATTTTCAAAGATGTTCAAGTTTTCTCATCTTAAAAGCTCAAGATCCTATTTCCCTTTTAAATGCAAATATAGAAATGCTATATAGTATAGAGTTCTTTTCTACTTCATTTCATAGCCTATTATTTTGAATGAATGGGTGGCATTCACTGACTTGACTTCCCTGCCCTGTATTTGTTTGTGAACCTTTCCACGAATCTAGCTTCTGCTTCCACCACTGCCCCGACACTATTTTCTTTACTGATACCAGTGATCTCTTAATTTGCCAAATCTGGTGGGATTTTTCTGCCTGTACCTTTCTTCTCTCTCCCTAATTTGTAACAATTGTTGATGACTTCCACCTTTAAAAACATTTCCTCCTCTGCCCCCATGGTCCTGCTCGCTCCCCGAGTTTTCTTCACTCAGCCTCTCCTTCTCGGTCTTTGACATCCCACAGCCGCCCTTCTGTAGAATTCTGCCCTCAAACTCTTCAGATTCAACACTGTCCCTGCGTACTTTCATCCCCATCTGTGGTTTCCACTGTTACCTCCACGTCACTGGCAGCCAAATTTCTCCATCTCAGCATCTCCCTTGAGTTCCAGAAATGCCCTTTTGTACTGGAAAGCCCCACAGGAATCTCAAACTCAGTATAACCCAAACTGAACTTAATCTCTCATTATCATCTCACTACCCGGCTCTTCTCTATTTCTTTTTCTCAGTTTAGATTCTGAATCCTCTCTGAATAGGGGCATATTATAAAGGTATCTGTGTCCCACGTAAATGCTCACAAAAGCATGTACTGCAGAGGAAGCTCTTAGTAATCAGGTGGGCGAAATGATATATTCTGTGGATATCAGTTAAACATTTTTCCCAGTGCTTGCTCACTGGGCCCATGGGGGGGTGGGATGTGGTTATGGTGGCCAGGATGGAGACTGTGGGCTCAACTGAGTAGTGCCTAGTCAGACTGACAGCAGAGACCTGCATTAAAACTCAGCCGCTAATTGGTGCTTCCATTCCCCAGGAACTGACCGGTAATAGGTTGATTATATTGACCACCATAGAGTGGGCAGAAATTTATCCACACTGAAACAGACACATATATTGGGTATGGATTTGCATTCTCTGCTCTTAAAGCTTCTACCAGCATCACCATCAATAGACTCACAGACATCTTTATCTACCATCATGGCATTCTGCACAGTATTGAGTCTGAGCAAGGAACTCATTACCCAGCAAAGGAAGTGCATCGGTGAGCATATGACCATGAAATTACTTGAACTTACCACATACCCCATAACCTGGGAGTGGCTGGCTCACTGAAGAGGTAGTTATGCACCCACCTGGAGATAGCACTCTGAAAGAAGGGGGTTCTGTTTGACAGGGTAAATACAGGCTTTGAACCAGAGACCACTACATGGCATTATTTCACCCATGGCCAGAATACACAGCTCTGGGAACAAGGAGTGGAAAGGGCAGCTCTTCTCACTCTTACACCTAATAATCCATTCATGGAATCTCTGCTTCCTGTCCTGCCAACTTTGAGTTTGCTAGTATGGCGGTCTTAGCCCTGAAGAGAGGAATGCTTTCATCCAGGGGACACCACAGTGGCTCCATTAATTTTGAAGAGAAGACTGCATCGGGTCATTTTGGACCCTGATATCACTGAACATGCCAAAAATAAGGGGTTTCTATACTGCCTGGAGTGATTGAGGCCAATTACCAAAGGGAAATGGAGTAGCTGCTACACACTCTAGGCAAGGGGGGGGGTCTATATGGCAAAGGGATCTCTTTGGGGGTGCGCCTTACTAGTTCCATGACCAATAGCAAACATTAATGGAAAGCTAAAACAATCCAAAAAAAAAAAAAAAAAAAAAAGCAGGATGATTGAGGACTCAGTTGTCTGAATGAAGGTTTGGGCCACTCCACCCAGTAAAGAACTGACTGATTCAGCTTCTGGCTGAGAGCAAGGGAAATAAATAGGTAGAGGAACATAGGAAGCCATAGATATCAGCAATAGCCCATGGCCAACTACTGAAATGAGGATTTTGTAATAGCTTTACAGATCTCCTCTTTGCCTATTACATGTTTATGTGTGCCCGTTATTTCTCTCTCTTTCCGCATGTTTATTTTATGCAAGCTGGTGGTGCTTAACCTTATAATATAGTATTAAGGTAAGAAAATATTCATTGGGACTGATGGAAGTTAGGGGATAATTAATAAAGCCAAGAGTGCATACATTGCCATTCTGGCTGTGCATCTCCTCCTTATTTGGTGAAGGGTGAGAATGTCTTCGCTTGGACAAATAGCAACATCGCGTTAGATGGAAATATAGAATTGTATCATTGTTGTACAGGTCTCAAATGTGTGTAGAAGAGTGAATGCAGAAGCTAAGTAGCCAAAGGGGTATACCTGTCCAATTATCAGTTCATTGTCTCTTAGCTCCAGATCCATTCATTATCCATCTGTGATAATGGAGCTGAACCCTTAAGAAGTTCTTTTGTGGTTAACATGATGTTAAGCTTTGTCAATAGAGGGTGCTGGGGGAGTGTGGCAGGAAGGAGCTTCCCTTCCCGTTTCTGGTGTGCTCCTCCCATGTCTCCTGCTGTCGGTGTGTTTTCTGCGGCACCTTGTGGCTGGCCCCACAGAGCACCAACCAAAGGGTTGCTGGGCAAAGCACCTCGTCCTGAGTGGCTGGCTAGCCCCGGCAACCTGGCTCCCGCAGCGTTGCAGCAGAGTACATACGGAGTGCACCTTCCCCCAGCACACGTCCGTGGGCATCTCCATCATGGGGTGCTGCTGGCCGGGCACCTCCTCCGGGACAACTTGCCCCACACCCTATAGGTGGCTGATTTTCAGGAGTTCTTAGGTGTGGCTTCTTTCAGAGGATAGCTTTGCCTAGCTCTCCAGAGAGCAGCTTTCCAGCAAGTTCCACGGAGATGACCTCTCAGTGAACCTCTCTGCTGTCCATTGAGCCCCACTGCACCCTCCCCAAGAATGTCTGGACCTCAGCCCCCTGAGGGGTGGCTTCTTCCTTGGGTCCCCTCTCTCAGCCTGAGGGTTGGTGGCTGCCTCTGACACTTGCTCTTCTTCTAGTCTGTTGAGTTCTCTTTCCCTTCACTGGCAAATTCCCCCTTACTCTTAGTCCTCGTTCAAATTGCTATGGGATTTCTGTCTCCTCATTGGACTTGGACCAACACACCTCCTCTCAGGACCCCGATGGCATTAAATGGTGAGATTCTTGGCCACAGTCATTTAAATTGTTCAAATTATGCCTCTGGCTGGATTCAAGGGAAAGCCCTCTTCCCTCTCAGAATGCTGGACAAAGGATTGGAGCCCCTTCTTACCACCTCTGCCTCATTCTGAAGGCCTCCCTGGGAGACTTTCACGGAGGGTTAAGAGATGGAAGAAGTACCTCCTTCCGACACAGTCTGGCAGCTGGGGCCAGCCCAGGCGAAGAGCAGCCTTATCATACGTGCGGAAACCATCCAAAAAGGGGCTCGTTGACTCTGTTTTAAAAACTCCGGATTCTTTTGGCTCTAGGCAACTTCTTTTTGCTCTTTGTAATGAGTACATGGAAATGAAAAGATTCAGGCAACAGGATTTCTTGTAACCTTGCCAAGAGAGAAGATGGATCAAAGGGGAAGAAATATGTTAGAGGCACACTGGTGGAAGAAATATTCTAGTTCGGTTAGTGAGGAAAGTGCTTACAGAATAAGAAGGCCGAAGAGAATAGTGGTTAAGAGCCTGAGTTTAGCATTTCTGTAGCTTGTCAGTCTGATAAATGCACATTATATAAGGAAAAGAATAATTAAAATTACAAATAAGAAAATACACTTATAAACCAATAAAACCAAAGGCAGGGGAGAGAAATTGAGGCTGAAATAAGGGAAACTAAATAAAAGGAATAAAAACAATACATTACACAAGTTAAACAACAAAACCAAAATCCCAGTTACAAAGTATAACTGGGGAAAATGAGACTAAAGAATTAAAATTTTAGATGTTAGAATCAGAAGCTTAGAATTCCAAGGATGTGTTTGTGAATAAAGCAGAAGTAGGAAAGGGAAACAAAAATGTTTTAAAGTGGCAACAATGGAGGGAAAATTTAAATGGAATGTAAAGAGTAAGCGAGGTAGCTGAAACTATTTTAAAGGAAGATAAAAATAAAACTAAAACTAGTCAAAGGAATCTAACATTCTCTAAGTGCTAAACATTTAGAGAATGAAACAAACTAAAAATAAATATGGGAAAAAAGGGATGAACAATTTAAAACATGAGAAGAGCAACATTTTTTTTTTAAAGCAAATTGCCTGCTTTTTAAGAGACACCTGGCTTTTGTTACTTTTATTCTCCAGATACTCAAGCATCCTCCACTTCTAGTAGATTGCTTCTGTAACTTTAATCCCCAAGGTCAGGATTTTTGCAGAGTACACCCTTGGGGCTCCTTTAGGCCGAAAGCCAAAGGTAACAAGCAGTTCAAAATGTTTAGCCTCTTTCTCCAAAGGCTCCTGGCTCCTGTGTCTACATGGCTTTTAACTCGGTACCTTGAAGGGTTGGGCGAGGAAATAGGCAGGAAAGCTACAAGCCCCGTCCAGCCCTGTGGTCTGCCTGAGCTCTACAAGCAGTTGCGTGTGTGTGCCTGTCACTGACTGTCTAGAAGCCCAGCAGTCCTTCTACAAATACACTAACTGCCTACACACAGCTTGCAGGGCAGAGGCGACGATGAAGCCCCCTTCCATCTCTTCACATTGTGGCTGCAGCTCAGTCATACTGTTTTGTAATATTTCTGGCCTTAGGGAGAAAGCTGATCGGTGGTTTTCAAACTTTTTGGCTACCACCCACAGTAAGAAATATATCTCCCATTGTGACTCCTATGTGATGTAGTAAAGATGTTGGGGCTCGGAGCCGACAGCCAAGAAAATTCTTGAGACGTCTTTGGTGCAAACAGGTGGTTTTATGAAAGCCTGGGGACAGGACCGGTGGACAGAAAAAGCTGCACTGGGGTCATGAGGAGGGGCCCATTATATACTTTCCAGTTGGGGGGGTTGGGGGAGGTTAGGGATAGAGTCAGTCTCTAAGTAATTTTGGAAGCAAGGTTTCCAGGACCTTGAGGGGGTTAGCTTTTGTTAGGAAAAGGTCATTTATTACTGTTTAATAAAGACTCAGTCATGAGACCCTTCAGATATATATCAGTGGGTCATATGCTTGGGGGATGATTGTCAACACATATCTTGAGGGGTAGAGATAAAGGAAGTTTCCAAAGGAATTTTTATATGTTAAAGAAGACTTACAGGATCCCGGGGGTCGGGCCAAGATTGCCTTTTGCCCTTAGCAAAGCATTAACATTGAGGCAGCTGAGTTCCTAGAGGAAGGTCACTCTGCCTGTTTCAAGGACTCATCAATGGGCTGTAAGTAGTAAGGAAATTTAATTTTTCTTTTGCCTTTGTTTCCCATATCACTATGTATATATATATGACTAAAAAAGAAGTTACACAAAGAAGTACCCTCTCTAACATCCTACACTCTCTTATTTTCAATTGTTTTATATTCTGTATTATAGAATTGTCTCAGGTGGGAGCCAGATCAATAGTTTTCAAAAATATTGTGCTTCCATCTGCAGTAAGAAATACATTTTACACTGTGGCCTAATGCACATATATGTGTATGTATCAACATAATTAAAAGTTTTACAGACGGGTACTGACATTCTTCCTAAAATGCACCTTTTAATTTTCTATCCTATTATATTATAGTTTTATTGATGGCTTCCCAGTAATATCTGGCTATACTTGCATCAACAAACTTCCTACCAAGAAGACATAATGAAAGCCTGGAGAACCACAGCCAAGAATAATACCCAACAGGGTGGTAAATTATTACAAACATCTTTGTACTGATAATGCACTTCACCGCTCCCTGGTGTTGCTCTGTGTCCTCACATTGTGTCCTTATTCCTCCAACATTTGCCAAGTACGAATACCTTCTATGTGAATGGCACTGCCTCTGTCTCTAAGGCATTTATAGTAGGGGAACCAGAACACTGGTGAAGAGAGTTCCAGGAGAGATCCTAGAAGGTGTCATTGAATTGACAATAATGGTTGGACACAGTTTTTCGGAAAGTGACAAAAACCCAACGCAAATATGCTTAAATAATAATTTTTAAAAGTATTTATTTACATCACTGAATGTCCGGGAGAGGTATGTCTTCAGGCTCAGCTCGATCCAGCACTAATGACATTCTAAGCTCTATCTGTCATATCTGCTCCCCCTGGGATGGCTCCATTCACAAGGTGATTCCTCTTGTGGTAGCAAATATGGCTTTAGCAGTCTCAAACCCCCAAGCACCATGAGCTGGGGGGAGAGTTTGTATCCCTGCATAGGGCCATGTTCCCATCCATGAACCAATTTTTGGGTCTGGGAGACCGGATATGCCAGTAGGTTTAAGCCAATCAGAGCCTATCCCTGGAGCTCTATCTAGAATTAATCCCTCATTAACTACATAGTGAAGTGTGGAGGGATTGATTTTCCAAAGAAAATATGGGGACCTATGGCCTGAAAGGTGGGAACATGGAAGCTGGGCTGCCAATGGCAGCAGGTGTTGGAGCCAGTGTGCAGCCAGGGGCAAGAGTTGTGTGGGGAAGGCTTGTCAGAGATGTGAACACAGGGGAGGGGGTGCACTCAAGGTGCAGGAGCGGCATGAGCAAACCTGGAGCCACCTTAAATCAGCTGGTGTAGCTGGAGCTTTGGGACACATATGGCGGAGCCGTGAGAGATGGGACCGAAGCTAATGAGGCAGGCCATGGGTCCTGAATCCAGGCTATGGCAGGAGACTAAATCGAGCAGCTAGTCAGGATTCAGAGAAAGGTTCTGAGTGAAATTTATACTTGATGAGACTCATTTTGCCTTGGGGAACAAATGAGTTGGAGAAAGGCAATCCTGGAAGGCCATGGTCATCCAGGCCAGAGTTAGGAGCACGGAACAGGGGAGCAGTACCTGTGAGTGGGGAGGGAGGGGACGAATTGATGCAAAACTCTCCTTTTCTCAGAACCCTGTGATATGGACTTTCAGTTGGGTTGGCTCATGCAAAGGAGGGAAAGATCCTTTAATATTTAATTGACTTCAAACAAAGATCAAATAATTGCGGAAAGCTTTACTTTTCAAAGGGGGAAGAAACTACCTGTTGGGGGAAAAAAGCCCATTGTGATGTAACTCATCATCCAAGTCTATCCCATCAAAGAGTTAAATTACTTTGCAATAAATGAGATGGACTAAAGACATTTCTAACTCACCAGACAGGCTCTCGGGGCAGGATTCATCTCCTCCCTATCCCACAGAGCCTTGGGTTCAACTGTCTTGTTATCAACATTCCATGTGTGCACCTTTAACACCCACTAGATTATGAGGGGGAGGACAGAAACGTCTTCCTGTTGAGTGAAACGATTTTTCTTTTCCTCTCTCCCCCACTTTCCCGAGCACCTCTACTTGGATCAAGGCATCACGCAGGCGCCAGAGACAGAGTTGAATCCCAGCTGGACCTGAACCCAAACTCCTTGGTTTTGGGGTGGGTTCTAGTGTGGGAAGTGAGACATTTAATGAATGCTAGGAGAGACATCTATACAGAATAGAATGGGAGGAAGGGGCAGCTCCACATGGTGAGATCAGGAAATGCTTCGTCAGAGGCAACGCGGAACATGAGTCTTAAGGCTAGTGGCCAGAGAAGGTGGGCAGGAGAGAGGAAGGGCATTGAGTGGGAAGCACTTCTCAGGTAGGCAGATGTTTGTTTGTTTTTTTTTTTGTTTGTTTGTTTGTTTTTTAAAGATTTTATTTATATATTTGAGAGAGAGAATGAGATAGAGAGAGCATGAGAGGGGGGAGGGTCAGAGGGAGAAGCAGACTCCCCGCTGAGCAGGGAGCCCGATGTGGGACTCGATCCCAGGACTCCAGGATCATGACCTGAGCCGAAGGCAGTCGCTTAACCAACTGAGACACCCAGGCGCCCCTAGGCAGATGTTTTAACATGGGGGAAGCCATAGCGACTTTGACCTCACGGGTGTCTACGGATCTATGTAGCCATTTCTTTTAGGCACTTTTAGAGGACCCCTCCACCCATGCTGGGACTGAGTTATCATGAATCCTCCGTGTATTCCTATTTAATTCTTACCACACCTTCACTAAAAGACCTGCTCTTGCTCTCTCTTTTTAATGTTGATCCCTACTTTTAAAGTTTTCTTTCTTATGCCAGGGTGGCTGGGTTGTTTGGGTCTTGATCCCAGGGTCTTGGGATTGAGTCCCTCGTGGGGCTCCCTGCTTGGTGGGGAGCCCGCCTCTCCTTCTGCCCCTCCCCCTGCTTGTGCTCTCTCTCTCTCTGACAAATAAAATCTTAAAAAAAAAAAAATTCTTACCACAACACTGAAAATGGAAACAATTGGAGGGACCCCAGTTTTACAGAAAATAGAGGTCTAGCAATGCAGTTGAGAGGCACCCAGCTGGGAAGGGAGGGAGCCTGGACTTCTGACATCGGCTGGCTTATAGGCTTTTGCTTCACGGGGGCACACAGCGACTACCCTTAACTCTGTGAGCAATGACTGCCCTTCGCAGCTGAATCAGATAGGACAACGAGGGCTCACTTTTCTGCCCTCAGCTGTGTCATTTCTCCATTTTATTTGCCAGAATCAGACCAACAGTTTCGATACCTGCTTAAAGAAGCCCATTATAGACAGAATAAACTGTACACACACACACACACACACACACACACACATTTGGCAATAGTGATGGTTAATCTATGGTGAAAGACATCTGGTTTTAAGGATACAGGTTTATTATTACTAAAATAAGCCAAACAAGATTTTTTCTCTCCACATTAGAACCACTTACAATTAAATGGAGAATGACGAATAATCTTTCAGAAATTGAAGCATTGATACTTATTTTGATGTTTTTCTTTAAAAAGTAATTCTTAGCAGAAGAAAAGTTTTTAGCATTCCTAGAAACCCATGAAACATTGCTTTATTCCTATGACTTCCATGCTTAACAAGCTTCAGTGATACACGGCTAACATCACTAAGTCGACATCTTCATCATGGAATTCAAGGTCGGCAACAATAATAAAACCAAACGGATATTGAGGTAGCTATTTTAATGGCAGAAAAATACAGACTTTAAGGAAAAGGCTATGGTAGGGATAACAGTGGTTAATACCAAATGATAAAAAGTAATTTAACCGGGAAGATAAAATAATTACAAACTTGTCTGCATCTCACCATAGCTAATGCAAAGTGTTTGTAGACTACTGGAAGAAAACTCAATGTCACACTGGAGGGCTTCAGAACACTTCTCTATTATTATTTGAGCAGACTAAAGTTAGTAACAATGTAAAAAATTTGAACAACCCAATTGGCAAACTTGATTTAATGGACCGATATAGGAATCTAGACCACCAAAATTTTAAAAATACACATTCTTCTCAAGTACTCATGGAACACTTACACAACTTGGCAAATGTAGTATATAAAACAAATATTGAATATTTCAAAGAATTAGCATAATGACCACATTCTCTGGCTATAACAATTAAGTTAGATATCACCACACAAAAATTAGTGAATCCTTATGTATTTGGAAATTTAAAAAAAATTGTATTTTGTTTTATTTTACTGTTTTACTTTTATTTTATTTTGCTTTGAAGGTGGAGATGTGTCCACCTTAAACTTTTTAAAATTGAAGTATAATTGACATATAATATTGTATTAGCTTCAGTGTGATTTAATATTTATATACATTACACAATGATCACCATGATAAGTCTAGTTACCATCTATCACCATAGAAAAAAAGTTTTTACAGTATTATTGACTATAGTCCCTATGCTGTATATCCCCATGTCTTATGTATAACTGGAAGATTGTACCTCTTACGCCCCTTCACCTATTTCATCCATCCCTCCCACACCTCTCCCCTCTGGCAACTATCAGTTTGTTCTCTGTATCTGAGTCTCTGTTTTGTTCATTTGATTGGCTTTTTAGATTCCACATATAAGTGAAATCATATGGCATTTGTTCTCTCTGACTAATTTCACTTATCATAATAACCTCTAGATCCATCCATGTTGTCACAAGTGGCCAGATTTCATTCTTTTTTATGGCTGAGTAATATGAGTAATATTCCTTTGTGTTTATGTGTGTGTGTGTGGTGTATGTGTGTGTGTGTGTGTGTATATATATATATATATATATATATATATCTCACATCTTCTTTATCCATGGACACTAAACTTCCTTCCGTATCTTGACCTTCGGCCTTTGTAAATAATGCTGCAATGCATATGTATTTCTCAGTTCTTGTTTTTGTTTTCTTCTGATAAATAGCCAGAAGTGGAATTGCTGGATCATATGATAGTTCTATTTTTAATTTTTAAAGGAATCTCCTTATTGCTTTCCCTAATGGCTGCACCTATTTATATTCCCACCAACAGTGCATTACAGTTCCCTTCTCCACATCCTCATCAACACTTATTATTTCTTGTCTTTTTAATAATAGCCATTCTGACAGGTGTGAGGTGATGTCTCATTGTGGTTTTGATTTGCATTTCCCTGATGATTAGTGATGTTAAGCACCTTTTCTCATATCTGTTGGCCATCTGTATGTCTTCTTTGGAAAAATGTCTATTCAGGTCTTCTGCCCATTTTTTAAGATTGTATGTTCTTTTGGTGCTGAGTTGTGAGAGGTCTTTGTATATTTTGGTGTTGACCCCTTATTGGATAGATCATTTGCAAATACTTTCTCCCATTCAGTAGGTTACCTTTTCATTTTATTGATGGTTTCCTTTGCTCTGCAAAACCTTTTTAATTTGTTGTAGTCCCATTTGTTTTTTCTTGCTTTTGTTGTTATTGCTGAGACCAGTGTGAAAGCTTACTGCCTATGTTTTCTTCTAGAAGTTTTATGGTTTTAGTTCTGACATTTAAGTCTTTAACCCATTTTAAGTCTACTTTTTGTATAGTGTATAAGAAAGTGGTCCAGTTCATTCTTTTGTGTGTAGTTCTCCCGTTTTACCAGCACCATTTATTGAAGGGACTGTCTTTTTTCCATTGGATATTCTTGCCTTCTTTGTCATAGGTTAATTTTATAAGTGTGGGTTTCTTTTTGGGCTCTTTTCTGTTCTATCATTCTACGTGTCTGTTTTTGTGCCAGTGCCATACTGTTTTGATTACTATAGTTTTGTCGTATAGCTTGAAATCTGGGAATGTGATATTTCCAGCCTTGTTCCTCCTTCTCAAGATTGCTTTGGCTCTTCAGACTCTCTTGTGGTTCCATACAAATTTTAGGATTATTTATTCTAGTTCTGTGAAAAATGCCATTGGTGTTTGATAGGGATTGTACTGAATATGTGGATTGCTTTGGGTAGTATGGACATTTTAATAATATTAATTCTTCCAATCCATGATCATGGTATGTCTTTTCATTTATTTGTGTTGTCTTTAATTTCTTTCATTAATGTTTTATAGTTTTCAGAGTACAGGTCTTTTACCTCCTTGGTCAAATTTATTCCTAGGTATTTTATTCTTACTGACACAATTGTAAATGGGATTGTTTTCTCAATTTAAAAAATCTGAATAAATGGGAAGAATGGATGACTTTTTGTTATAGCACAATTCCTAATCTCAGGCAAAATAAATATAGAATAAATGATGAAAACAGAAAAAAAAAAACCCCTAGCATTTGTCAAGTACCACAGTAACAATTATTGCAGCAAAAATCATCTATGGGTGCTAAAATTAGTGTTTATGTTGAGAAACAGGAAATTTTCATATTTAAAAACATCTTCCTGCAGGATTCCTAATAATTATAAAGGGGGAAATAGTAACTTTATAGTGGAGAAACCTGAGACATCACTTGCATGAGTAAAGGTTTTCCAGAGAAACAAAACCAATAGGATACATCTATCTCTATATTTCTCTATCTATCTATAGAGAGGTTAATTTTAAAGACTTGGCTCATGTCATTGTGGAGGCTAGCAAGTCTGAAATCTTGGGCAAGCAGGCAGGCTAGAAATTCACATAGGAGTCGATGTTGTCCTGAATCTGAAATCTGCAGGACAGGTTAGTAAGTGGGAAACTCAGGCAGGGTTTCTATGTTGCACTCTCAGGGGAAACGAGCTTCTTTTTCAGGAAATCTCATTGGATGAATGCCCCCTCCCCCATTCATACCATGGAGGGTAATCTGCTTTACTCAAAGTCTACTTTGATTGTCAGTGTTATCAAATCTAAAAAATATCTTCACAGCAATAGCTAGACTGGTGTTTTTCCAAACAACTAGGCACCACAGCCTAGCCAAGTTAACACATGAAATTAACTGTGACACCACCTTAATATAATGATCAAATTTAGCATCACTGTTAATGAGACATATTGACATCTTGTACCTCCTGATACCATGCACTTAAAAAAGTACATTACTTTAGTGGTACTACATGGCCTTCATTTAAACTTGACAGTCGCTGAGTTCATTTAGCTCTAATGCTGAATATAAGATCTATACAAAAATCAATTGTATTTTTGTATATACTAACACAAACAGATAGAAAATTAAATTTAAAAAACCATTTATAATAGCACCAAATCTATCAAACACCTAAACAGAGATAAGAAAAGATGTGGAAGATCTCTATATGGAAAACTTCAAATTGTGTTCATGAATTGAAATATTTGTTATTGGTAAAATGTCAGTTCTCCCCAAACTGATCCATAGAATCAATGCAATCAAAGAAATCCCAATAGGTTTTATTAAATATGGAAAATGACACTCTGATTCTAAAATTCTGTGTGTATGTGGAAATACAAAATGCCAAGTTAAAGCAATATTGAAGATGAATAAGCTGGATACTTCCTACTTCTAGATATTGAGACTTATGGAGTTATAATAATTAAGATAATGTAATAATGGTGCAAGAGATAAAAATGATACAGAATTCAAAGTTAAGAGACAATCCCACATATATATGGTAGCCTATTTATTGCCAAAACAACACTCTAATTCAGCGGAGAAAGGGTGGTATTTACAATAAATGGTGCTGTTTCACTGGATTTCCTTAAAGGGGAAAAAACAAACAAACCCTTGACCCCTACCTCACCTCATATCCCAGAATTAATTTGGGATGGATCACAAATCCAAATACAAAAGAAAAAAACATAAAGCTTTTAGGAGAAAACATAAGAGATGGCAATGGGCCAGGTAAGAATTCTTAAATAGGACACAAATTATATTATACATGAAATTGAGATAAATTAGAATTAAAATTATTAAAATTAAGAACTTTCAGTCATTAAAATATACCACTAAGACAGTGAAAAGGCAAGTCATACACTGCAATATATATAACAAAGGAATTGAAACTAGATTATATAAAGAATTCCTGTAAAGAAGAAAAAGCATGACAACCCAACTAAAAGAATGGTCAAAAGCTTAGACTAGGCATGTCACAAAAGGGGATATGCAAATATTCAATAAGCCTATATGAAAAGATGCTCAACTTCATTGTTCATCAAGGATATGAAAATCTAAAACCATGGTGATTTACCACTATATAGCCAGCAAAAGGGATACATTTGTAAGGACTGCTAATACCAAGCACTGGTAAATAATGTGGAGTAAATGGAGCACTCAGTTATTGCTGATGGGAGTGTAAAATGGTGCAACTAATTTGGAAAACTGGCAATATCTAGTAAGTCCTAGCACAGGTGTGCCAGTGATTCAGCAATTCCACTCCTTGCAATATACCCAATAGAAATAAGCTCTTTGTCCACCAAAATGCACATACAAGAATGATCATAACAACTGTATTCATGGTAGCTGTAAGCTGGAACCGACCCAAAGACCACCAATATTAGAATTGCTAATTCTGATGCAAAGTCATACTATATAGTCACAAAAAAGAACCACTGCTATATGCATCAACAGAGATGAATCTTACAAACATAATTTTGACTAAAAGAAGCCAACACACAAAAAAGTACATAACAGATAATTCTATTTATATGAAATTTAAAAATAGGCAAAACAAATCTACATGGGTGCAAGTAAGAAAGTGCTTACCCTTGACAGGGAGATTGACTGCAAGAGAGTATGAATGAGCCTTCTGGGGTGCTGGAAATGTACGATGTTGTCATCCTAATAGTGGTGACATGGGTGTACAGATATATAAAACTTCATCAATCTATATACATAAAGTTTGTGTACATTATTAGATAAAAGTACCTTGGCAAAAATTATTCATTTAAAAAAAAGAATGAGCAAGACATTCTTCAACATTCAATAAGGTGAGGGGAAAATTGCCCTACAAGATACCAAGACTTATTATAAAGCTATAATAACTAAGACTGTGTGGTATTAGTACAAAGATAGACAATTTGGTTAGAATGAAACAATATAGAGGACAGAAATAAATCCTCACATATACGGAAATTCGCTGATCACTGGAGAAGAATGATTCTCAGTAAATGGTGTTAGGACAGTTGGTATTTATATAAAACAAAAGTGATTTCTACCTCACTTTATGCAAAAATATAAATCCCTTACTGCCACATGAGAGACAAAAACTTTGACATTTTTAAGAGTGAAATATAAGGAAATAATTATTGATCAGGAGCAGCGGAAGATTATTAAAGAGGGTGTAAGAAGCTCTAATCATATAAGAAGATTGAAAACATAACTACATTGAAATGAAAAACTTCTGTTCATTGAAAATCACCATAGAGAAAAAGGAAAGACAAGCCACAAATTGGAAGAAGATATTTGCAAACATATAGTCAACAATAAGTACCATATAGAATATATTGAGAATTCTTTAAGAGAAAAAAAGAAAAGTGAACTAACCCAGCAGGAAAGTAGACAAAAATGTGTAGGCATTTTACAGACGAGATAATACTAACTAAAGAGAAAACATGCTAAACCTGATAAGAAATCAGGGAAATAAAAGCCAACATCTCAAGGAGATACAATTTACATGTACCAGAGGGCAACATTTTATAGTCTGAAAATACCAAGTCAAGTTTTAGCAAAGATGTGGACAACTAAGAGCTGGACAATTAGGAGTATAAAGTAGAGTATAAAC
>NW_023270447.1:30997324-31053149 GCF_011800145.1 Mirounga leonina
TTAGGAGTATAAAGTAGAGTATAAACTAGATGCGGACAATTAGGACTTTGGAAAACAATCTGGCGATATCATGCACATGTGTACAATTTTACTCTATAGCTCAGCAATTTTATTCCTAGGTCTACTCCCTAGGAGTATAACACTTCTTACACACATGTACCAAAAGAATTTCCCAGGATTGATAACAAAAACATTGTACATATTAGCAACAAACTGAAAACCCTAATGTTCACTGAAAGAATGGAGAAAAATAAGTTATGGTATATGCAATCATGAAAATAAACTAGAGTTACATGCAGAGAAAATGGATACATCTTGGGAAGAAAAAGCAAGTTTCGGAAGACTATATACAGTGTTATGAGTCTTATAATATTTATTACTATGTAAAACTAAATAATATATTGTTTATTGATATATCTGTGTGTAATAAAACTATTTAGAAATAAGAGAATGGTAAACTGAAATTCCAAGACAATAGAAGGATCACTCAAGTGGGCTTCTAGGATAGTGGTGATATTCTCCTCATGTTTGCTTCATAATTTACATATTTGTCACTTATTTAATATGTATCCAAAATTACATACACTGTGAATATGATGTAATAGAATATTTCAATATTCTAATAGAAATTGCTACGTATAGGTTAAATTTCTGCCAGGAAGTACATGGTGACTGAAGGCAGAGACTCCAGCGACAGACCCTGTCGCTTCCAACCTGACTCCCACTGACTAGCTGCATGACCTTGGGAAAGTTACTCATGTGCCCTGTGCCTCGGTTTTCACATCTGTAAAAGGGGAATGATAAAAGAACCCATTTTTTTAGGGTTATTGGGAGGATTAATTGCAGTTATACGTGTAAACCATTTAAAGGTTGCCTGAGACATGGAAAGCCACGTGTCAACTCTCATCTTCATTGCCCTGGGGGCCGGATGCACTTCTCTTACTCTCAGTTTACTTATCTGCACAATGAGATAATAAGATTATTGTGAAATAATATATATAAAGTGCATGACATTGTGCAGACCACCCAGTAGATATTCAGTGATAAAATATGATTTTAAAAATTTGGATTCAATCTCACAGAAAACAAAACCTATGTTTGGTTTTAAAATGAAAGAACTAGGGGTGCCTGGGTGGCTCAGTTGTTAAGCGTCTGCCTTCGGCTCAGGTCATGATCCCAGGGTCCTGGGATCGAGCCCCGCATCGGGCTCCCTGCTCTGCGGGAAGCCTGCTTCTCCCTCTCCCACTCCCCCTGCCTGTGTTCCCTCTCTCACTGTGTCTCTCTCTGTCAAATAAATAAATAAAATCTTTAAAAAAAAATAAAATTAAATTAAAGAACTAGTCTCATGGTAAAGAAGTAAACATGCTGACACTTGAGATGATTTATGTACATAGCAAAGACATTCTTTTAAGTGTAGTTAGACGTGGCATTTACCAGATTCTCCAACATCTCAGTTGGGATTCTGTTTGAAATCCTATTATAATGTCTTTGCTAGTATTTTATGAAATAAAATTTTGTGATTACAATAAAATTTTTGAAAGTGTGGGAAGATCTATAATCCAGTCCATTCAGAAAGAAGCATTCTCTGTTTCATGTAGTGTCCTAGCCCTTTTTCTATGCTTTTCAAAATGAAACTGAGATCATACAAATAAATATGTAGAAGAACAGGCAATGAAAGAAAAGGATTCCAGAGTGTCCACATGTTCAAGAAGGTAATGATTACGGTTCCTTGTGGAGGCCCCCATCAGCCACTGGCTCACCTTTACTGACTTGGTTCCATCTTGCCCTGTCTTGTAACCAGGAGGTAATTGGACACCAGATGCTGGCCAGTTAGGGACTCAAGATGGTGACCGGGGTGCTCCACCTGAGGGCAGCTTCCCCCAAGAGTTCTCCTTTTCCCTCACGTTCTGGTAGGGATAAAAGCATTTGGGATCTGCTTCATGGAAACAAAAGGGTTTTGGGGTTTT
Organism: Mirounga leonina; assembly: GCF_011800145.1. NCBI lineage: Eukaryota > Metazoa > Chordata > Mammalia > Carnivora > Phocidae > Mirounga > Mirounga leonina. Next base: position 30,999,292 of record NW_023270447.1, read on the forward strand.
TTTGTTTGTTTCATTTTGATTTTAAGATAAATGTGTACTTAATTGTTATAGACCCTCAGAAATCACCAGCTGGAATTCCCAGCAGCTTTGGGAAGCTGTCAAGTTTAAGATAGGCTAGAATTCATCTCATTTTAGCCTCCCTTTTGTAGTTGAACCAGATGAGTCAGAGCCTGGGCTGCTTCTACATGTGTTATAGCATTTGTCAATATTAAATTTAATTTGTGCTAAGAGCAGCTTGCTAACAGCGAGAACACAAAGCTTGCTGAACTTCATTCACTTTGTGTGTTCAGTACAGCCAACATTCACAAACCTAGTGAATTCAGCTACATTATCCTATCCAAATCTAGGTCAGTTCTGTTGATTAAAAACGTTATAGGTTTGAGGACTGACCCTGTAAAAACCCACTTAAAATTTAACTACTTCATCACCTATTCTGTCTCCTGCACTTCTCAAATGGAAGAATATCTACCGGTTACCAATCCAATGGGCCACCATTAAGAAGTCATCATCAACAACAGACATTTAATGAGCACCTATTGTGTGCAAGGCCCTGAACTAGGCTTGGGGCTACAAAGACAAAGGAGAAACAGTCCCTGCTCTCAAAGAGCTTACAGTCTAATTAGACTAATAGGACAAATACATCAAGAGACGAGAACAATCCAAGGTAGAATAGAATATTAGGGCACTGAGTAAAAACAAACAGGATCGCAGCCTTTTTTTGCTTTTCCATGGCAGCTCAATGCCCTGAGTAGGTGGGGATGAGTGAGCTGGAATAGAGGGCTTGTTTCTCTTCATTTTCAAGCCTACAGACACTCTCTCACCTCTCTTCATTCCAAAGTATCTTCTGGCATGTGCTAGAACCTGGGCAGTGGATTCACTTTTCCCCCCAGTGCCTTAGTGTTATAGTTCTCTTTGAGGTGGCTTTTCAGTAGGGTGACCCACTGTCCCAGTTTGCCTGGGACTTGTCCTGGTTTTAGCACTGACAGTCTGTCTTGAAGCTCACCCCACCCCCTTCCCCCAGCTTGGGGGGAACCAGGACGGCGCTTCTGAAGAACCTAGTCCTGGAGCCAAATGTAGTCCCCCCACCTACTATGCTTATTGCCTGGCAGGGTCCACCCCAAACCTGTTCCCCAGGTAGGTCTCTAGTTTAAAAACCTACAAGGAAGACCTTAACAGCCTCCAAAGACCGCTGGTTGAAGAGCCCAGTGTAGACAAAAGAAGACAATCAGGAGAAAATGATGGCAGAAGGATGGGATTGAGGTTCCAGAGAGAAGCAGTGAAGATGGAAGGAAGAATTGGCTCAGGTACGAATTAAGTAGGAGTGTTACCCTCATGTCCTAACACCACAGAGAGAAGAGGAATATCAGAGCAAGTCTGAATTAACAGTCTGAATCACCACCCCAGTGGAATTCAGGGTATATATCTGAAATGAGGTCACTCTACATAAGGGCAACTATTTGGGTGGGTATTAAATAAGTATGGATATGTTCACATAAGACTATATGACTTCTGACAAAATTCCAGTTTGTTCCTTTCACTTTCACTTAGCATTCATTTAGCTTCCAAATCAATAATTCTAACTTTTGAGGTGAGTTTTTACTTCAAAATGAGGTTATATCCTTCAATTTTAATGTAATTAAAATAGATCGGTAATGGAGAATAGACAAAGGCAATCTGTCCTGAGAGGTGTTGTTTGGAATCTGATGCACATACCTGACAGTAATGTCAGGATTCCGAGAGACCACACACCAATTTCTCTTTCAGGTACAGTATTTTGTGTTTTGCTTTCATTTATTTTTTTGAAGAAAAACTCTCACTCTGAAATCTTAGGACCTTGGGAGTTCCTGAATCACTCTGGTTTTATGTCTAGCCCTTAGGAGCACATCCCAGGGTTAGTGAAGCACAGGGACTTAGTTACCAAACACCCATTAACCATAATGGAAATCACACAGCAAAGTTCCCATGCAGCACACGGAGTATTTACCTGCTAATGTTCTTTTAATGTACGCTTTCTTGGGTGAATATTTACTGTAGAATATTAAATGTAAGATTCTTCTTTTTATGGGCCATTTGGAGTGATTGATTTTGTTTGTGAATTCCTGTATCTTTGCCCATAATGGCTATCTATTGTAATGGCCTCTGCCAAATGTTCTTGCGTTGAAATAACACAGGCCATGGATCGACCAGCTGTGGCTTTGTATTACTGGGGTCTTAAAAGCTAGGAGGTAGCTGATGACACAGCTGGGAAAGAAGAAAAAGGTGTCTAACCTAATGAGTATGACTAAGTCTCCCAACACAATTGGATATTGAAATCACTGAGGTCTGTAAACATGGTTCTGTTGCCATCTTTTCTATCAGAGTTGATGTTTAATGGTGTTGGATGGTGTTGAGATGGAGAGTCAGGAAATGATAGTGGCAAGATAAGAATTCAGTTGCCCACAGCCAGCTCCGTCGGCACAATCTATTCAGAATTCTAGGCATTTTCTTGAAATGCTATAATAAAAACCACTGCCCAAGTAATTGGTCTTATACCTATTTATACCATATTTTAAAAAATATAAATTCCTATACTCCCATATGTTAGCTACATTTAGATTTAAGCTATTTCTCAGTGAAGCTAGGGATTTCAGAATTTGGTTGCTTTACACTCTTTTGAGTATTTGGGAAGGAGGAAGAAGTTACAGAAAAGATGGAGTTATCATATGGTCTTTTTTAAAAAAACAAAACAAAACAAAAACCAAATCCTAAAACCTAAAGATAACACAGACATTTGAGATATTATTAGATTAGGTATTACAGTTACATTTTTGCATGTCCCAATTACACTTTTCCAAATTTCCATAAAAATAAAACTTGTTAAAGGAGCTACTTATATCTGAACAACGTAATGTCTTCAAGTGATGGTAAAGGTGGCCTATAAATCCATCACATGAAATTCATACTCTTTCATACGTCACACAAAGTATTGTGTGTCCAGAGTACATGCTGCAGAAGAGATTGTGCTGGAATAAAATTCTACAGTCTCTTTAAAAACTATGATAAAGTTTAAAGAGAGCACATACATTTCAATTGTACAATTTAACAGCTCAAGCTACACCACAATAATCCCAACTTTGTTTCTGCCATATAAATATCCGGACTGTGTTTGCACCCCAACCACAGTACCCCATATAATTAGTAGTACTAGTTAGTGCAAGGGAATGGAATCTTAGTACTAATTAAGGAAAGGAAAAGGAAATGACAATGTGAAAAACCTTTAATCACAGGTCAGGTCATCTTCTGTAAAACAATGTCAGTCTCCATACGTAATACTTGCTGGTGCCTTCGAATTTGGCATTGGAAAAAAAAATGCATGCCTTCTAAGTCATGTGGGAAAAAAAACACTGGTATATTTTTTTTAAAAAAAGACTATTTTTGAAGAATTTCACTTGCTTAAATGAAGGTCCTTCATACTGCTATCTTGGTTCTGAATAAAATAAGTCCTTCAGACTCCTCCAGACCAGGGAATGGCTGTGACTTGCAAGGAGTGAATCTGAATAGTTCACAGGATAAATAAGTCATATGATAGGGAATCTCCTTGTGTTCTCTTCTCCTTCTCATAGACTCAGAGAAAGGCTGTTCCTTGCTCCTATAGTCAGGGAATACCACAGAGGTTCTCTCTCTCTTAGTTTTTTTTTTTTTTTTGCCCCCTCACCCCCACCTTTTTAGGTGCAAAAACCACAGAGAAGCAGGGGGTAGACAGTAGCCAATGGGGACCAGTGAGGAAGTTATGTTCTTAACCACAGAGGGAGATAGATGGTAGGAGAATAAAAACACCCCCTCAAATCAGGCTTTTGCTACGTAGAAACCACATCATTCTGAGTGCAAGGTCCTCAAATGGGTCAATGAGAGGCTTACAGAATGTTAGATTTGGAAGGAAACTTAGGCGGTCATCTGGTACAGGGACATCATTCTAAGACGAGGAAACTAGGGTTTATGCCAAGTAACCTACACCAACTATCACTAAAGACAACTATCTTTAAGTTTCTTTTGTTAGTATCTTTTTGCTATAATAACACAGTTTTTGGTTTTCAGTTTTGTCATTTGGAGCATTTCTTTACGTTAGAAAATGTCATAGCTCTTCTTGAAGCCTAAGGGTTCAAAAAACACAACACGACATTTCCAAGCCAACCGCATGCTAACAATGAGCGTTGTGAACCCAGTCACTCACCAGCCCCATTCTAGTTGTCTTCCAACCATCACTCAGTGTTAAAGAGTTAAGAAGGATAAATTACCACATAATCATCATCTATAAAAATACTGGCCTAGAGTTACACTAAAAAACTCTTAATAAATAAATATTGGGCATTTGCTTTATGAAAGTCAGTGGAGATGTGCTCTTCAGAAATCATGTCCATACTTTCAGACTACTTTTTACAAATCACACATACAGAGCCCAATAGATGACAAAGATTATAGATCAGGTTAGGATACAACAACTTGATAGAAAAACGTCCTTCGATGTGGCATTTCTACAAAGGAGCACAACTAACATGGTTGAGTTGCTCGTGTTTCAGTTTTGAAGGCAATAAAGAGATCCAGACTGTTTTTTAGCCACGGCAGCATCACCTGACATGGGTGTTTCGCTCTTAAGGTAACCCCTTTTGCAAGGGATGACACTCAGGAGGACCTATTAATTCTGGCATTTTTCTCCTTACAGACCAACTGCACTGTTTGGGAGTCACGCCTCCGAGGCATCTGTACATGCTGCTTATTGAGGGTCCTCTCCCGGTTCTGTCCCTCTTTTGTGTCTGCTGGCTCCGGAAGTTCAGTGCCCCGGCCGGCGTCTGATACCGTAGGTACTTGGGATTTTGGTCTGGCACCCTCATTGCTCAGAACACAGGTTTATTCTCCGGAGACTTTAGAGCAAGTGATTCTGGTTTCCAGTCTGGTTGAAAAAAGTGAATGTTGAATGTCCGTGCCCAGTTCTTAAAGACGCGTTTCTCCGTAATGAAGCGATGATGACTGCCCTTCCGTCCTCGCTCGTGCGAGAGGTACATTGTACATTCGTCAGGTCCAAATGGTTCATAATAGTGATAAGGTACTGAAGGGTGATTGGGATCCCTGTAGGAGGAAAATGAGATGACTGAGTAAAGGGAAAAAAAAAAAATTCCTTTGACTGGTTAAGCTGATGAGCACAACGCATATTTCCAAGTTAAAACGCAACAAAGGGTTTTTCTGATGTGTACACAAAAACAAGTGGAAAGGTTTTGAGGTTTTGAAATAAATGCACTGAGCATCAATATCAAAGAGAGAGATTAAAAGTATACCACAGGACCTGCAGGTGTTTGGGATCTAGAAACTATATACTACTAAGACCCCACTATAGTTCTTCCACTCTTGCCTGTATAGTCTATTCAGCATAAGCAGCTACAAAGATATTTACAAAACAAAAACACACCACATCTCCCTCCCCACCCCACTGCCCCAAACCCTCCAGAGGCTTCTAATTATAATAAAAGCATGCCTTATTGGGTGTTACATGAGTTGGTTCTTTCCAGAGCCTTTTCCTAACCCAGCCTTGCCCACTGCTCCAGCCATACTGGCCTTTCTGGTCATCAACTCTGCCAAGCTTGACCTTCAGGCCTTGGCACGTGAAGGCAGTCACCTGGTTGTAACGTGCTCCTAACCAGTTCACTCCTTCTCACCGCTGGGTATTGACTTCAATGTGTCCTCTTCAGAGAGGCTTTACCTGATGCCTGTCCTTTTGCTCTCTCTTTCTGTCAGGTTTATTTTCCTTACAGCATTAATCCCTCTCCAGAATTGCTGTAGTTTACTTGTTTATAATCTGTTCATGAGGGCAAGCCTTTGTCTTGTTCTTAGTAGGTACTCAATAAATAATTTTTGAATTTCTGTTGTTGAAAAAAATTTATATGGAGTTAGCAGGTAAAGAGCAAACCTCTAAAGACAATTTCTCCTCCAACATGGAAAGTTGATGATCAGGAAGCACAATGCCACCATTTTCTTCTTGTTGCTCTAGGTAGATGATGGACTCAAATCCAGAGTCTCTAAATTCAGAAATTCCAAATCCTCAAATCCTCGCATTATAGCCCAATAGTGCCAGTAGTTTTTGTTTCTCTATTCCTATTTCGCCTCAAATGAGAAACACTGGCTCATTTCTTCAAGGAAGTGTGCAAAGGATTAATGTGTTGAGGCGGTTGGGTGCCCTGTTGTAGGGTTACTAAAATATCTAACCCCCAAAGAGCCCTGGTCTCACACTGGTTTCCGTTCTAGTCCAAGCCACACCACCTCTTCCATCTTGAAGTCTAGATGATAAAATTAGTCAAGGTATCCCAGCAGGTAAACCTTCCTGCTTGAGCTACACTCACCAACTGGTTTTGATGCAAAGCTTTAGTGCTTCTCTTAAAAGGCTCAGGCAAATCACCTTTCCATACCTGGTGCCCTGGGGTCCCCACTGCGGTCACTCGGGCTCTACTCTAAGTACAGTAACTTTGTTTCCCAGAGATGTTCATCCTGCTAGACACCTATTTGTTTTCTTCAGAGGAGATCAATACACAAATAGCTTCTAGAGTAGCAACTTTACTCAGGTCAGGGATCGAAGTCTTTTATCAAGAGGGGTGTCAAGTTTGTGGCTCTGACAATAAACCTTTTGAGCTGCCTCTCTTCTGAGGTTAAAGTTCTTCCAGGAAGAGAGATTTATTTTTGTCATGCAGCATTTAAACATTCCTCATCCTGAGTTGGATGCTATGCTGAATTAATACTTTGCATCTCTATCATGCTTGTCTCAGAAGTATCTGTGTTCTACCGTGAAACATCAGATCCAATCCTGTCTAGTTAATATAGATTTCACTTCTTTGCTTACTCCAGAAATTGGAATCCCCTTAAAATTTTAATAGAGGGTATTTTCAATGCAGAAAATGCATTCTAGGAAGAATTCAAGTTGGAACTGACCACCATGAAGAAAAGAATAAACAAGAAAAGATAGAAATTATGAGACAAATGTCCCCAGGTTCATATGGCATAATTTGGGGAACCATGCCAAATTCACTGTGGCATGGTATACTTGGGGTTAAGCTTTTATTCCAATATCAATTAGGTTTTAAATCTGATTTATCTGCACTTTGAACATATTACTGGCATCAATTTGATGAAAGAAACAAGCTTCTGAAAATATCATGAGATTGAGTTGGCACCTCGGAATACAGAGAAATTGGAAACCAGCTAAAGGATGCTAGAAGATCAATTTCCTTATTCAGGAAGACCTTCTCTTGGAATAAAAACTTACCTGGCTCCCTATTGATCCACTAGAGGGAGAATTACATTTACACATTTAATTGTTATGATTTCAAAAGGGTCCAAATAAGTGGGGTTGTTGCCACACCTTAAAACTCTGCCCAAATGGCCGAGGAGTGCTTTGTGGGCCTTGAGAAGGCAGAGCCAAAGCACCTGCAGGAACAGCCTGCCATCCGCTGTAATCCACTGTTGCGTTCAGGAAGCCCTTCCTAGTGCAAGGTCATAATTCCTTAGGCCTTTTCTCAAACCTGACTTCCTAAAGGCTGCCATAGCTTTTTCTTCCTCCACCTGACCCAAGAGCAATAAATATCAGCAGAATTTCCACATCAGGAGGCTATCATTGTAAAGGAGGACTCTGGCCCCCAAGTTCCTGTTTGGGGGCCAGCAGAAGCTGAGGGAATGGAGGTATGGGGGGCGGGGGGTGGCAGAGATCATCGAAGAGCCAGTTTCCCAAAGGGCCACAGCCGCAGCCTGTCATCAGCACTCCAAGGGCCACCTTGGAATAAATCCTGCAAAATGATGTGCCGAAGGATTTTGATTTCTTTAGGGAGGAAGCAGAGTGGGTCGGTGGGAGTAGTGAAAGAAGGAACATTCGGTGCACAAAGGGAACTTTAAAGAAATAAAATGGCTTGTGTTCTACCTCCACAGATTTGGGTTTAATTGATTTGGGAGAGGGTCCCAGGCACGGCTATTTTTAAAAAAGTGACTTAGGTTTGAGTATCAAAATACATAATGGTAGTATTGGATTATAAAACCGATAAAATAAAAGAAATACCCATAAGTCCATCAGGATTTCAATAAATAACTGAATCTATAATTAATGAGAAAGAAGAAACGGCATTTCCTTACAGAAGAATTCCAATTAACAAATCCAGAGAGAATGAGGGAATAGAGAAATCACCATTAAAACAGCCTTGTAACTGTTGCAGGCCAGGTGTGCCGATGAATGAAACATTCGTGGGAAAAAATATGAAGAGAAATAGGTTATTTGCATGAAATATCTCCCCCAAGATATTTATTAATGACAAAAGGAAAAACTAACTTCGCGGTGAGTAAACCCAGCAGACACCACCTTAGCGAAGCGATCAAGGTTAACATTGCCAGTAATAAGACATTTGACATCATGTGTCGGTTGATGCAGGCTGCTGGGAAGGGCTTACTGCTTCTGTAGTACCCTCCCCAGGAATGCACAGCCTCAATCCGATCATGAGAAAACATCACACGAATCCAAAGTGAGGGATCTCCGGCTATAACGATGTTGTGAAAGATAAGAAGAGGCTGAAGGACGGTTACAGACAGGAGGAGACTGAGAGCCGGGATAAGTAAATGCAAAGGGATCATGGCATGGGTCCTGGAGGAGCTCCAGGACATCAGCCGGACAACTGGTGAAATCAGAATAAAGTCTGTCGTTTGGGTAAGAGTTCTGCACTGTTGTTAATTTCTTAGTTTTGATCATTGGACCATAATGATGCAAAATGCTACCATTAGGGGAAGCTGGCTGAAGGGTATATAGGAACTCTCTGTGCTATTTTTGCAACTTTTTCTGGGTAAGTTTGAAACTTTTTCAAAACAAGGGGCGCCTGAGTGGCTCCTTCAGTGGGTGTCTACCTTCGGCTCAGGTCATGATCTCCAGGGTCCTGGGATCGAGTCCTGCGTCGGGCTCCCTGCTCAGCGGGGATTCTGCTTCTCCCTCTGCTGGCCGCTCGCCCTGCTTGTGCTCTCTCTCTCTCTCACTCTCTGACATATAAATAAAATCTTTAAAAAAAAACTTTTTCAAAACAAAAAATTAAAAAAAACATGTTAATGTTGAAAAGCGCCGTAGGAGATTCTAATATGCAGCCAGGGTGAACACAGCTGATTCAGTGAAGTACTTGCTCAGCTCTGGTGCTTCACTTCCATGATCTGTTCCATGTCCCCATCAGGCAAGGGAGGGAGCACAAGGTCGGTGTCACTGCTCCATGTGACGGCTGAGCAGCCAGCAGGCAGGTGGGGTCCGGCGCCTGGCTGTAAGCACACAGCCTCACCCATAGACCATCCCAGCCGCCGGACTTTACTTACCCTTCCAGCCCCAAACAGAGCGCTCAGCACTTGACATGACTGAATCCTCACAGCGCCCCCGGGCCAGAGGTACCGTTCTGACCCCTAGTTTAGAGATGACAAAACTCACGTATAGAAAAACTGAAGAAGTTTCAGGGCTCAGATTTAGACCAAAGTGGAACTAAGAGCGAGGCTCCATATCTTGGAAAAACTGCTCTACCAGGTGGGTTTCTGTACCAATGGCCCCTCAGGTTCCTGTTGGAACGACTCTGTCCTCGCTGTGTTCTCCCGAGCACCTATGGATAGAGGCGCCCCGTGCTCGGTGGGTACTGTGCAGCCAGTCGGCGCGAGCAGCAGACGCCTTGTGCTCACTGACAATTCGACTCACTAATGTTAATGGTAATGGGAGTTTGTCATGTTCCATTTGTGACTCTCCTAAAGCCAAAATGCACAACTGGAAGAAGCCTCATAACGTTAACAAGCATGGAAGACTCCTCCCAATTCTGGGAATGATCTGGGTTGACCCTGATCTGTTAGTTGGGGCTGAACTCTCCACAAGGCTACAAAGGTCCCAGGAAGGGAATGGTGGCTTTGCTTCTCTCTAGAGCTCTCAGACCCTCTCTAAACATGCTTCTATTCTTGGCATGGTAGCCAGCCTCCAGTAGGTAGTCAGGATACGCTTGACGAATAGAGCTGAGCTAACAGCTGTCGAGTGTCTAGGGTGTTCTGAAATTGGCTTGCACCGGGGGCCTTTAGGGGTACTAGGTAGCATTCTGAAGAAAATGTTCCTGTAGCAGGCTTTCCTACACATCTGCTTCAGCCCAGTGGGACCTGCTGAGTCACCTTTACTCTGTTGTCTCGATTTCTTGTGCTTCCAGCCTCTTTCGGAAGGAAAAGAGCCAAACCCCTTGGAAGCCAGTGGACTAATACTGGAGACTCTGGGGCAGACAGAGTGCCAAGAGCCTGCAGCTGTCCACCCTTTATGGGGCAAAGAGCTGGAGTCAGTCGTCTGAACCCCCCACTCACCCTCCACGACTCAGGCACTTCTGGGGTGCTACAACACCTCTTAATAGATTCCACAGGAGAGGAAGGTGGTGAAAACACCCCGGGACCGCTAAGAGTGGGTCAAATTATGGCAAAGATGGAAGAAGGAAATCATGGCAAAGAGAAGCATCAAATAATATATTTGAAGTCTACTTCATAAAACATGAACCTCCTTGGTGCGTTACCATTCCCTACCTGTCCTCGGTAAGCATCTGATTCTACACGGTGGACTGTCGCCAACTAGGAACATTCCCTGTTACGCTGGCAGCTTTATTAATGTTTGCCAGCTAATAATTCTAGCAGAATCAACTCTCTGATATTCACGATACCTTTGAGATGTCCTTCACATTATGGATGAGATATTAATTTAGTTCCATGACAGTGATCACTCTGAGTCATTACTCTGCTAATTAATACTTGAGAAATGATGGGTGACAGAGAGTTGTAAGCTTGGTAATGTATTAAGTATGACCAGAAATAAGATTATTAGGTAGAATTTAAATGCTTGGCCCATTATTATCACAAATAATTTACAGTGGAAAATGAGATTAAAAATACTCACCATAACTTAGTTTGGAAGGCAAAGATAACAGATTTTTTTTCATTACAATTTATAGTCCATCTAGAGAGCATGGATTTGGCTTCCTATATGGATATGGCATGACTTACGGGTCTACTGTCCACACGAGAATATATTTTGAGGCTGTCTCTGGTGCAACGTGGCATTAATTTCCCCCAGCTTTCAAAACACTGATGAGCCTGGAGTCCAGTGATAGAGGCAGGATGGAGAGTAATTGCCTGATGCCCGAGCCCCTCTGGGAAGACCCGATGCTCGCTCTGGCTGAGAACGACGAAACAGGAGGCTGCCAGTGCCTTCCTAGGACCCTTGAGATTTGAATTTGCCATTTGCTAATTATACTTTTCATTCATTGGGCACTTTTCTGGCTTGGGATAAATACAGAATCACTTTCTTAACCAACTGAGCCACCCGGGTGCCCCCAGAATCACTTTCTTAAGCACTGCCAAGGAAAGGAAGGTTTTTCTTTATTCACTGAGTCAATCAATACTGAGTCCATACTATGTGCCAGACACAATAATAAGCCCTAAAGACACACATGTGGACTGAGCACTGACCCCTCCTCTTGATGAGATGACAGGCAAATAAAGGATCTGGACAAACCCGTCCATGGGGGGGCGGGGCAGGGGCACAGGCAGGGTCTGACTCAGACAGGAGGGAGGGAAAGCTTGTTGGAGGAGGGTCTGCTGCATGTGAGACCGTGGGGCGAGGTCCCACAGACCCTGGCTAGGTCACTTCCCTGCTCTGTGACCCTGGGTGGCCGTTTTAGGTCTTTAAGCTTCACATATGAAATGATGATGAGAATAATGTTGATCTCATGGGATTATCATAAAGCTTCCATGAAATGGTGCATGTATTCATACTAAGCGCAGGACCAGCGTGTGTTGTGTCCAGAAAACTATCAGCCGTGAATAGTATTGTAAAGAACCAGCAGCGATCAGTCAGATTAAGAAGGAAGGGGAGGGAAATTCCAAGCCGAGGGCCAAAGGCCAGATGTCTGCAGGGTGAGTGCCTTTGTAAGTTTTCCCTATGGCAAAAAGAAGTCTGTGTGGGGAGAGAAGATGGGACTAAAGCCGATGCAGAAGCCAGGTCCTGGAGGGCTGTGTGCTAAGCGAGGGGCTGGGAACCGGGCTCTAACAGCTCTGGGGCCCAACTGAGGGGTGAGGCTGATGGAGTCAGGTGTGCTCTATCCAGAGCACGGTGGTGTCTGGAGGGGAAGGAGAAAGCCCAGAACTGGGGAGGGCGGTCAGCAGCTACCGCGATACCAGACTACAGGGGAAAGGCTTATGTGCTCGTCAGATGACTTTCACTGTTGGATTCGGCCAGGTTTTGAGGAACGTGTCTGTCCATTTATATGTCTGCTGCTCCCATCTGTGGTTTTAAATATGAATGTGGGGCTATTGTTCTTCCGGAGGAGTCCATGTGCTTAATAGTTTAGGGGCTACTAGAGGTTTTCTTGCCAAACAGTGAGTCCTGGAAGCAACTCAGACCCTTTGGGTGGAGGGGTAGGGAGGCCAGACCTCCGGGAGAGCTGGATGGAAAGTGGGAGCTCTAGGCTTGTAGGGGCGAACCTGTCTACCCTTATTTTGGGAACCGGTCACTCATGGATTGCTTATCTGTTTGCCCCCCCCCCCCCCCCCAGGGTATAATTTAGTCCCCTACTCCCTCACCCCCTCTGTCCCCTCCCTCATCCCATGCATATAGTGGCTGGCATTCCCTTTGGGTCACTGCTGCCTTAGGCTGACAGAGATGACCGCAGAAGTAGCCCAGTGTTTGGTCTCTCTGTGCCTTGGTTTCCCTGGCAATAAGAAGGCAACGATTAGATTCTCCTGAAAGGTGTGTGACCATGTGATGTAGACTGGAAAATAGCAGGACTGTAGCTTAGACCAGAGGTTGTCAAAGGTCTTACTTGCCATGCCACCCCTTGTTAGAGAAGAGCCCCGATGTAAACCAGATAGAAGTGGGTCTGCTCTTGATGGAGTGGGGATGGGTGGGCCCAGTCGTCGTTCTCTCTTGGCTCCTTGCCCCTGTTCCACCTGGGAGGGTCAGAGGAATGCAAGGAACCCTCTGAGTCCGGCAGAAAGTCAGAGGTGGATGTTTGAGTAAAGCTGCGGGTCAGATGCGACTGACAGGCAGCCAGTGAGGATTTCCTCCCACAGGTACCTGTGAGCCTTCTGTCCCTTTTGACTGACTTTGTCCAAGTGACACTCGGGATACTGAAGGCAGAGCCTTGTATTATTCATCTCTGATTATGTCCTCAGTACCCAACACGAGTCGGTTGAGGGAATGAAGTCTCTGTGGTTAATCTAGCAATTAACCCCTTTTGAGGATACTGGTTGTGCCTTAAAGTCTAAAAAAGTTAATTTACCAAAAATCAGCAGTTGGCTCTCTTTTTGCTTGCTGAAATCTGGCCCCATGTGCCTTACCCTTCAGTCCCGTGAGACACTGGGCGCTTTAAGGAAGCAACAGAATGGGCAGGTTCACTCGAGCCGCCCCAGGTGATGTCCTGTGGGAGCTGGAGGCCACGTGCAGCGAACTCCCAATGGGGTTCATACAGGAGGCCACACAGGTCCTTCCCTTTCTAGCACCCAGGCTCTCCTCACCACCTGGGCATCATTTGTTACCACTCGCTGGACATCTCCTTAAAATGTGCTAATGGGCATCCACACTTGCAGATTAGCGTGTCCCTTCACCTGATAAATTTGTGCATGCTTAATATACACCAAGGGTGTGCCAAGCCTTCCTCATCATCATCTTGTGAGATTATCATATAAACCCTTATGGTAAGTACTGTTGTCTTCACCATCTTACAGATATAGAAGCTAAAGCTCCAGAAATAGTAATAACTTGCCCAAGATCACTAAGGTCAATAAAGTCAAATAACTTTCTGAAAGTCCTACAGCTTCTGAGAAGCAGAAACGGTTATTTCCTTACCCATATGAATACCCTTTCACTATAGCACTAAGGAGAGAGTAGAGGACAGGTCTATTCATTCACTTGCTCTTCATGAAGCATCTGCCATAGGCTAGGATGGCAAACATCTGTGGTCCTGCGCACCAGGCCTCCAACACTGAACCAAACACACAGAAATCGCGGCCCTTGGAGAGTTCATATTGCAGCAGGCTCAACCAGCCTGAGCTCTGCCATCTCCCAGAACCTTCCCCACCATTTCTGGGTCCTGGTGATATCTTACCTCCTGAAGTCCTAGAGCTCAGGACACATGAACCCTGCTTGGCCCTTATATTTCTCAACTTCTTCCAAAATAAAAACCAAAGGGGGAATGGCTAGACGAGTAACAGGACTGACTTACAAGTTGCTTTTTCATTCTCTGGTGGTACATACTGTTTGCGAGTGTCGTTTGACTCCAAGAAGCTGTGCTGTGTTCATCACGTTTTCGTGTGGATAAGGCTTACAGTGAGTTTCTAGAAGGCAAGAGCTGTGTCCTATTCTTTGAACCCCCCTGAAGTTCTTGGTACCTTTTGAGGCAACTCTCAAGAATTTAGGAAAACCTTAATAACTATTTTCTATATCTTACAATATCCTATTAATTAATAGTAATATTCATAATACCAGTAGTCTTTCCTGAGCACTAACTGTGTGCGGGACACTGTGTCAGACATTCTACAATCCATGATCTCATTCAATCCTCACCATGACCTGCTGGCCTTTATTACTGCTTTCTTATCACCATCTTGCAGATGAGGGAAGCAAGGCTCAAGGTCACCCGGCTTCTAACTGGGTGCTTCAGCTAACCGGTCCTGGAACCAGAGGTTAAAGGAACTTGGGAGGGAGTGTGGGCCACCCCGGCTCTTTCCTTCTGAGCCTCCCTGAACAGGCATAACCACTGAACAGGCTGCTCTCTCCAGCCTAACCGTGTCTGGCGCACGACACCAGGAGCACTTCTCCACTTGCTCTCACAGCACGCAGAGCACAAGGATCCTCCCGAAGAGTTCTTGGAGAAAGCAGGCTGTGAGAGCAACCGTTGAACCTTCGGGACGGAGGCTGGGGAGCAGACCGCCTGAGCCGCTGGCGACATAAGGTACACCGATAGTCTCTTGACTCCCTCGTTAGCGCCCTTCCGAAAGCTGCTTCCCTCCTGCGGACGTGAAGTCGTGATGAGCTAACTCGGAGCAAGAGAAATGACAGGTTAACTTGCCTGTCATTTGTTTTCCATAATAAATGGAATATTTCCTTGAACACTCTAAGTCATTAACATTTCAATTTATTCATGCTCTTTCTCTCCGGTGTCCTAGTGGCAATATTACATGATTACACCTGCCATATAGCTCTCAACTTTGATGGCTCTTTGCGTGCCCGTAAGCACCTGCTCGCACTGCCTTTGTTAGCCTGTTGGGTTGAGGAGGCAGTTTGCTTTTTTTTTTTTTACACTATCCTACCTTCTTTCTGTGCATGGATTGCTAAATAGGGAAACAAGGCCAGTGAGTTAAGTGACGAGGGCCTGGGTGGGGATCCAAGTTAACTCTTGCCATGTACGAGGCGCTGTTCCAAGCACTTTATGTGTATTAACTTGTTTAATCCACCGACGACCCCATGGCCGAGCCTACAGTATCATCACGTCCACTTCTAATGAGGAGGAAGCTGAGCCACAGAGAGACTGAACAAGTAGCTCGAGGTCACACTCGGTGAGGAAGTGGCCAGGCAGAGCTGACTGGAGCTGACCTCAGAATGCACACGCTTCCTTACACATCACGTCACTCCCGGGGACCAGTGAGTCTAGGCAACTATCAAAGGCCTCTCCTGTCCCACCTTCTCTTCTGTGCCCGGACTCTCACATACAAACTGGTACTGCTGCTGTGTTGGGTCTTTGGGTTAAAGAGAGTGGGGGGAAAGTGGCAAAGTGGTAAATCAGCATGATTAAGTCCTCTCTTGTCCTTGCATCCAACCTCCAAACTGCAGATTCTGTGTAAAATGCCTATGGCCTTCAAGAAGTCGTTAGGTTTCAAACACACGAAGGTAAAGCAAGAATACATTTTAGTGAGCAAGTTCAAAATGCCCCCACCCCAGGTTTTGCCATTTGAAGATCAGGATGGGGGCCATAGGCAGGTCATCAGGCATTCCTGAAAAGTAGGGTACTTTCTGAAATCATGGGTGAATTTTCAATCAGGCTGCCACAGATCAGGCCCTGAGGTTTTCCCAGTGCGTCTGTGGGTACACACCCTTGGCCGGGCACATGCGAGGAGGGATCTTAAGGTAGCAGCAGAGATGTGTGTATGTCCCCTTTAAAGTGGTATAATAATTATGTCTGTGCTTTTGGCCTTAGAAGCACAAACCAAGGCTACTGATGTGGGGAGGAAAAGAGGCTCAGAGCAATATTTTAATTTTAGAAAGCAGGCCTTACTGTCAAAGAAATTGCTCTCTTTAATTCATTAAAAATTACCATATTCCTTTCAAATGAGAATAAAACTAATATTCTTTAATGCTTGCTCATCATTAATATTATGCCAATTATTGCATTACTTTTGGTTGATAAATATTCAGAGGATAAATGAAGCCCACAAGATGGATTAATTCTCCAGCAGTACAAACAAAAACTTTCAATATTTTATATCACATAATTAAATGCTGTTTGTTGTTTCTAGAACCAGAACTTGGGACATGTTAATTAATTGCTTCGAGAAGACAGTTAGACATGTTTCATGGTTGATATTTGGAATCAGATACTTATAAACCCTGCACGACACTGCTGAGATGAATTACACTTGCAGAATAAATCCTACCTGCAGAAGTCTGGGGGCACCATGCCATAAACATTGATCCTGTCACAGAGCTCCAGCGCAATTGTCATTGTGAACCAGCCAGTGCTGAGCCAAGTGTTAGAGATCTTCCTGGAAGGAACAACAATTAAGTCCGCAAGCTGGTAAAGTCATCATTATAACCATTACCATCTTAAATCCTTTCGGGAGCAAGGCTGACGATTAACACATACTCTCTCTCTATCCAGTTGGTAAATAGCTGAAACCTTACCAGGTAGAAATCTCTTACCAACAGCATCGTATTCCACGGTACAGTGATAAATGATATTCACGTTCCACCATGGTGGATTATGATACGGAAGGATGCTCAAGCGACTTCTACATCATCAAAGATGATGATCGATGTTTCAGGGTTTAAATGCGTATGACCACAACCCAATTTCTTGTAAGATGACAATCCCCGTGTCAACTCTTTCTTTATTAACTAGAATACTTGACTAATTAGAAATATTCCTTGTTCCCCAGGCAGGCTAAATGATGAAGAGCTTATTAAATATGTATAAACACACAGATGTGTCTGTCTATGTATTGATTGATATTTACTGATCGATCAAACAATCCTAACGTAAAAGCTTCCCTTCAATTAGACTAATTAACATTGACATTTTGAATGAATGTCTTTCCTTGGGAAGACTACATTCATTTGGGAAGGGGCTAATTACTAGAGGAAAAGGACCACAAGAAAGCTTATGCTTAATTGAGCATTTGCTTTATTTTACCTCAGAACATCCAGAGCCCTCTAAAACTTTTTTTTATTAGAAGACCAAATTGACAAAATTTAAGGAATGAATCTGTGTGTTCCTAAATTCATTCATTTGCCCATTCAAACATCTGTACTGAGCTCCAGCCACGTGCCAAGCCTAAGGATAACTGTGGAGACGTAACATCAAGGTCTAATTTGACCCTGTGAGAATGACCCAGTCTACCATGCTTTGCTGCTGTGGACATTAATTTCAATTCTTAGGGGGTTCGTGCTTTTGCTTTTTTCCCAGTGCTTATGGCATGCCTCATTAGCCAGTTTCAAACACCTTATCCCCAAGGTCAGACTGTCTGACTTTGTCCGGCTGCAGCACCGTATGTGATGTGAATACCAGAGGTGCTGAGAAGCTTTTCCACTCGCGCTGTGTAGCACCCCTCTTTGAGAAGGAAGAAGGCTTTTTGTGAATCAGTTTGCATTATTTCCACTTCACACATGGGCTCCAAAAGCCCATAAAAAAACCAAAAAAGCGAAGAAGCATAATAAGGAGTCCTTTATTTTGTCAAATACCTGACAGGAATGGGTGATGTAGTCATGCCTGAGTTCGTGGTTTCCACTTTGTAGTTCTTCATCCCTTTACTCATTTTAGCTTTCCATTCCATTGTCCCCTGAGCCAGTACTAGCCCAGGAAGTAAATTTTAAAAGCTCCTAAAGATGGAAACACCATGGGTTTGTATGTTGGCTGTTCTATCACGGGCCATCTGAATGATCTGAGGTGGGTTATCGCTCATCTCTGAGCCCAGATTGCCCATCTATCATGCAGGCCCGGGAAGCTCTATCTTCCTGGGCTAATTTGCCAACTCAATGAGAGAACACCATAAAAAGAATCCAGTCTGGTGTGTTGTTGATACATTGAGACCCCTTCCTCCTCTCTTGGTTGCCAGATTGGAGCAAATGAAGCAAATAATTCAGCCATTACTTTCAATGTTTTTTTTTTTTAACATCCCTGAAGACACTGCTATCCTTCCAATATGCTGCTACTGACTGGTGTAGGATCCACCATCAATCATCAGGGCAGTAAGTACGAAATTCTGGAGCCTCCAGCCTACATAGCTATTAACAATCCTCTTCTTTCTCACCAAGCCTGTGTATTCATAAGAACTCTGGGACTTAGGGTGCCTGGGTGACTCAGTCAGTTGAGCATCTGACTTGATTTTGGCTCAGGTTGTGATCTCAGGGTCGTGAGAGCGAGCCCTGCGACTGCGACGTGCTCTGTGTTGGCCGTGAGTCTGCTTGGGATTCTCTCTCTCTCTCTCTCTCCCCCTCCCCACCCCTCTCTCTAAAAAAAAAAGAACTCTGGGACTGAAGGAGGTGGGGCAGAGCAAAGCTAGCTGACTGGGGAAGGAGGCGGGGAGAAGGTTTCTTGCCTCAACTTAGATTCTGTCTTCAGCTATGGGGTTGTAACAGTGCAATGGCCGGGTGTTCTAGACTCACACTGGGTCAGTGAATAACTGGGAGCTTGTGAGGGCCAGGAAGAGACTATGTCCCTATGCTTTTAAGTTGTCGGAAGTGCCGTGAGGGCTCTCCCAGTGGCAGAAACTCCCCGTTACCTTCGCTCACCACTATCTAAGGCACAGCCAGAAGTACAAGAGGACGTGGCTCCACAGAACGAGGTTTCATGCATAAAAATGGGGGGAACACATAGTGAAGGATGAAAGAAACTCAAGTGAAGAGTTCTTTAAAGTGCCACTTGCAATTCCCCAGGCTCCTTAAATAAGAGCCTTTTGGGGTCACATGCTATCGAAATGCAACTGCCTTGCGCTGTCTTTCTAAAAAGATTTGAACTCTTTTTCCAACAAAGGAATATCTACTGTTTTTACACTTAATCAACTATAATGAAGGAATATGAAGAGCTGTCATGTGCTTATTAGGGAAAATTATCAGATATTCTTTTATATGATGAAGTAACACACTGAGCTGATAATTCTATAGTGCACACTAAATTACAATTAAAGGCCTTTCTGCTCCACCAGAATCTCATTTATAATCTCTATGGAAATATTCTTCCTGCAGTTATTTCATTTATGCTTCCTTTATCTAATTACTATAATATTGGTTCTGAATCATATTTTCCTAATATACCCTTATTCAATTAGAAAGTTATTTTCAAGTACAGTTACTTTCTAATATCAAAGAATACCACTTGGCCATCTCTGTCATTTGTCACGCTTCTTAAGTGCAGATTTTTCCCCCTGAGCCATTTTCCCCCCTCCGCTTTTAAGTAGGGTGAAACTTCTATAAATCAAAATCTATTGAATTATCCTCTTTTTTTCCCAAAATAATAGCCTGAAATGAATGTCCTGATCATGAGATGTACAAGATTAGACATTCCACATTTTGTGTACCTGTAATACATCTTCCTGTTTGGCTGGGTTTCAAGAAAAGCATACAGAGAAGAAATACTCTTGGACCCCCAAATGTCTTGTGTTTTAATTTTCAGAAACACGTTTGTTCTAAAGGGCTATTTCTGACTTGGTTCTCTTAGCTTGGAGTAGTCAAGTTAAGAATATGGACACATGAGAATACTGAGCCAATACAATATTAGCCTCTTTAAGACAGTTTCTTAAAGGTAAGAGGCACAAAGCTTCCAGAAGTGACATTGTAGTTTGGCACTCTACAAATCCGTAAGTGTGATTCCCCTGAAAAGGGACTGTATGGATCCTTGTGGATGGGTGTCTGCACTTGAGAAGCCCAGTAGCCAGTCCACGAAGACTTGGTTCCCTCTACCAGCTGGGCTCACCAGGGAGACAGACCCATTGAACAAAATTTTCACTGGTCAGAATTTAATAAGCTTAGTGAACAGGATATGTCTCCATGTGAGTGCGTTTCCTAAAGATCTAAGTGACCAAAGGATGGAATGACTGGTCTCCAAGTTATCAACTTAAAATAATCCCTTAAGAAGATCCAGAGCAGTGTGTAGTTATCATAAACAACTTAAGACTGCAGCCGTGTTTCAGGAATCAAATTTAGCAAACAACCACTAAACTAAAAAGAGGGAAAGTGTTTTCTATTGAAGAGTGTTGCTACTTATTTCAAATTTTCCAACCAGCAAAAATGAAACTGTAAATAACTCCTCTCATTCTTCTTCCCTTATAAAATGCTCTGCTGGTTAAATAACTCATTCAAATGAGTGATAGTCTCTCTGATTTGTGGTTTTTACAGGGCAGTAAGTAATTGGATTTCTTGATGACCAGGATCCCCTATGTGATCTACTGGCTGGGCTAACCACAGTCCTCTGGGCCTCTAGGGAAGGAGGCCACAGGGCCAGCAGCCAGCTCCCCACCTCTTCTGTCCACAAGATGCCATGCTCACTCTGGCCTGGACCTGCTCTCAAATGGTCGCAAGGTTTCCAGAATTTAAAAAGAAAGGTCTTTCACACAAAGAAGTTGGGGCAAAGTTTTGGTCTTTCTCTAAGACCCTGTTCTCTGATAATGAGCTGCCCAACCTAGCCTAGCCATGGCTTTAGTACTTTATGTTCTTCATTTCATTTATCATGTCTCTTTTGTTTTGAGAAATCAAGCCAGCAACAGTTTTTATAAGAGAAGGGGGTAAATTACATCATTAAATGTATATTAATTATAAAATTACACGTTTCAGAATCAAGGAAACAAATTTAATCACCAGACCAGTCCTATGAGCCCAGTCATTATGCCCTTTTTCTCATGAGGTCACTGCAAGGTTAAGTAACTTGTCCGAGGCCGCACAACTAGTGAAGGAGAGTCAGAAGTCCAGTCTCGAGCTGTGTATTTAGACCACATTGCACCACACCTTTTGATACCTAGCTGTCCTTTCTTTTTCACCTAGATTGGGCCAGCTAGTGGCCTTTCGTCTTGGCCTTGTCAAGGGCCACTCCCCCGACTGCAGCCAGAGGGGACTTTTCTCCAACCCCCAGCACGTTCTTTCACCTCTGAGCCCTTGTACCCATAAGAAGGTTTCCCTCTCCTTCCTAGCTTCTTCTTTACCTGGATAAATACTTATTGGCCCAGGACTCAGCTTAACTACATCCTTTTGAGAAAGCTTTTTCCTCATTCCCTTATATCCTAGACCAGTGCTTTTCAAAATATTTTGACCTATAATGAGAAATACATTTTACATCATGAGCATATATACATATGTGCATGTGTATGGTTTTCATTTCATTTTATTTTTTGAAGTGTGTAATTCAGGGGTGCCTGGCCAGCTAAGTTGGAAGAGCGTGCGACCCTTGATCTCGGCGTTGTGAGTTCGAGCCCCACGTGGGGTGTAGAGATGACTTAAATAAATAAAACTTAAAAAAAAAAAATAGGAGCACCTGGGTGGCTCAGTCAGTTGAGCGACTGACTCTTGGTTTCAGCTCAGGTCATGATCTCAGGGTCCTGAGAACGAGACCCATGTCAGGCTCCATGCTCAGCAGGGAGTCTGTGTGAGATTCTCTCCCTCTCTTTCCCCCCGTGTCCCTCCGCCCCCCCATGCACACACCCCTTCTCTCTCTCAAATAAATAAATGAATAAAATCTTTAAAAAAATGAAGGGTGTAATTCTGTGGATTTTTTTTTTCTATATTCACAAGGTTGTGGAATCATCACCACTATCTAATTCCAGAACATTTTCATTACCTCAAAAAACCTTATAGTGTATTTTTATATGGGATGAATGCTGATATTGATGGTTCGATTCCATTCCATTTCATTCCATACTATTTCACTGCATTAAAAAAAAATCTTACAGAGTGCCTGGGTGGCTCAGTCGTTAAGTGTCTGCCTTCGGCTCAGGTCATGATCCCAGGGTCCTGGGATCGAGTCCCGCATCGGGCTCCCTGCTCAGCGGGAAGCCTGCTTCCTCCTCTCCCACTCTCCCTGCTTGTGATCCCTCTCTCGCTATGTCTCTCTCTGTCAAATAAATAAATAGTCTTTTTTAAAAAAAAATCTTACAGTTACTCACTACATTGATTTCGTGTCCCATTACTGAGCTGCAACGGATAGTTTGGAAAACTTTGCCTTAGACTATGGTAGGTCCCCCTGTCCTGTGTGTCACAGCACCATTTTCTTTTCCTTGCATGATGCTTAGCCCTTGGTGAATATTTGCCCACCTGGTAAAACTTTATTTTTATTTTTAAAAATATTTTATTTATTTATTTGACAGAGAGATAGGGAACAGAAGCAGGGGGAGTGGGAGAGAGAGAAGCAGGCTTCCCACCGAGCAGGGAGCCTGATGCGGGGCTCGATCCCAGGACCCCGGGATCATGACCTGAGCCGAAGGCAGACGCCTAATGACTGAGCCACGCAGGCGCCCCCGGTTAAACTTTATATTCCAGGAAGTGAGGGCCTATCTCTCTTGTGTTCGACTACATCCCCAGTGCGTGCTGCAGTGGAGGGGTAGGCACTCAATAAATATCGGTGGACTGAGTACATGTTTGCTTCGAAAGGGAAGAATAAACCCATACCCTCCGTGTGGTCAATGTTCACACAAGTAAAAGGAAATGCAGTAAAACTATTATCTTGCACTTACTACCAGGGTAAACCAGCAGCTGTATAGCCTGCTCCTCCAAAATAGGGCCTTGGCCTTGAATTACACACACACAGTGTCTCAGTGCTTCATTCACTTTGTCTTATAAATTCAATTTGAGCAGCCGGGCGACTAGGACCCCCTCAAGGCGAGCTCTATCAATGGCATGAGCAGTGGGGCCCCCACAAAAAGCCTTTGCCAACGTTTTGCTTTGGGTGACTCGGCCAGCGAGGACATGTCCTCGCCCTCCCCTGTGGCCCTGCCCCTCCCCAGCCCACGCCCTCTACCTGTCTTTGCCAGTCTCCTGCTTGAAGAGCTCATCGAACTGCAGCATCTTGTGGCGCGTGGTCATGAAGGCCTTCAGCCGCGGCAGCACCTGGCTCAGGAGTTGCAGGTTGTTGTAGACCTGGCCCTTGCCGTCCCTGCGCATGTAGCTGCTGGGGCCCCAGAAGATGAACACGGTGCCCTGGCTCACGTTGAGCAGGTCGTGGCGGTTGCGGAGGATCCTCTGGATGCTGGAATGCGCGATGACCCTCAGGCTGGTGCGATTGCCCACGTCGTGCCCGTAGCCGCGTGTCGGGGCGTCATTCATGCGGATGACGCACTCGGTCTGGTCGATCTGGGGGCCTTGCCGGCTGCGCAGCAGGTGCCCGGAGCTGGTCACCAGGGCACAGTCCCTGCAGTGCATTTTTAGGGGCTAGAAAGCAGAGGGAGGAGGAGGCCATCAGCAGGTCCCCCTCACTTGGCACCAGCGGGTCATTTCGCTTCCGCAGAAGCCTGCCAGCGCCCCCTCTCCTCCCTCCCATGCCAGCATCTATCCCTTCTGCTGTGACCCATCAGCCCTTCCTTACATTCTCTCCCAAATCGGTGACAAGGAGCGGATGACAAGACCGACCTGTCAAACCCTGGGCTCTGGGCTTTACTGATACTAACTAACCAACTCCCCATATCAACCCGGCAAGGTCGCTGTCACTGCCATTTTCCAGAGAGGAGTTCTCAGGCTTGGAGATGTTAAGAAATCTGCCCAAGGGTGCATAACTAGCAAGTAATGAAGTCACGCTTTCAAACCCAGGTCTTTTTGAATCCGAAGTTACCCCCAAACGAAATAGAGACTATACCACCATTTGCTGTGACATGAGCTTGGAAGCTCTTAATTCGCCTTATTCAAAGTTCAGTGCGTATCAATATTCTTGGCTGTTGTACAAATATATTTATCCTAAATAAACATCGCCTGAGAGTCACACGGGAGAAGACATGCACGTTGTAATCCCTCAGGTGCCATAACTTTGAAATGACAACTAGGATGGTTTTAAGGAGAGAGGGAGTGAGATTGAGTTGGTCCATCTTCAAAAATGTGAAAAAAAAAAAAAAAAAGCCTCAAGCTCAGAGCCACCGACCTCAGCCAGTGAACACGTGCCCTGTGGAAGCCCACCAGGGACAACTCCAATGACAACGCTCATTTCAACACCTTGAACCAATGATTTGCTTTCTGAACACCTATGTTCCCACACATTAAACGTTCCCCTGTTCATGTGTAATGAGAAATATCTCTTAGTTGCTGTTTGAAGATAATGTAATTAGGGCCTGAGGCCAAGGCCTGCAAATGCTCAGGCAAATGATGATCAAGAATGGTCTGAAGCAAAATAAGTCAATCAGAGAAAGACAGGTATCATATGACCTCACTGATATGAGGAATTCTTAATCTCCGGAAACAAACTGAGGGTTGCTGGAGTGGGGGGTGGGGTGGGAGGGATGGGGTGACTGGGTGATAGACACTGGGGAGGTATGTGCTCTGGTAAGCGCTGTGAACTGTGCAAGACTGTTGAATCTCAGATCTGTACCTCTGAAACAAATAATGCAATATATGTTAAGGAAAAAAAAGAAGAAGAAGAAGGTAGCAGGAGGGGAAGAATGAAGCGGGGACATCCGAGGGGTAGATGAACCATGAGAGACAACGGACTCCGAAAAACAAACTGAGGGCTCTAGAGGGGAGGGGGATGGGGGGTTGTGTTAGCCTGGTGATGGGTATTAAAGAGGGCACGTACCGAACGGAGCACTGGGTGTTATACGCAACCAATGAATCATGGAACACTACATCAAAAACTAATGATGTAATGTATGGTGATCAACATAACATAAAAAAAAAAAAAAAGAATGGTCTGAAGGAACGTGGCATTGTTACCCGTGCCCCAGAGCCTCTGCCCTTCCTCCCTGCGAACCTGAACCCGAAACGCTGGCTCCCTGCGTGGTCTTCCGAAGTTGGAGCCAGTTTAGTGCTTCTATTTACTCCGGGAGTTTCCCGAGCCATCGCTCTGCCTTCAGAACCAGACAGGGGCACCTAAGGACAGCCACCTTCCTTCACTGCATAGTCGCCGAGGGCACCAGCTCTGGGGCTTTCACGACGGGTCCAGCCTTGTCTCCGGTACCTATTAGCTGTGGGACCTTGGCAAGCCACTGACCTGTGAGACTCTCAGGTTTCTCATTTCCAAATGAGGATAATGAATGCGCCATTCTATCTTGGTAGAATGAAAATGTACACAGTATTAGACCGGGCCATTTGAAATTGCCAGTATTTGAACAATAGCAATTGCAGGGGTTTGAACCCAGTGCTCACATAGGATCACTGGGTAATGA
This sequence comes from Mirounga leonina, assembly GCF_011800145.1. Taxonomy (NCBI): domain Eukaryota; kingdom Metazoa; phylum Chordata; class Mammalia; order Carnivora; family Phocidae; genus Mirounga; species Mirounga leonina. The sequence goes on from NW_023270447.1 coordinate 31,024,891, forward strand.
GACTGTTATTGGGATTACCTGTCAGAGTGGAGTGATTGCAGGCACTCACTAAGTCAGTACTGATCACTTCGGGTTGATAATTGACATGTAAGCTTATGAAATGGAGATTCTACCATTGCAAATTCTCATCATTCATTTGACACCCAGTTACTCTTAAGTGACAGACACTATAACGGTCAGTAAGAATGCAAATGGAATGCAAAAACAGAAACCCTTCAAAGTTTATACTTTAGTGAGGGACGGTGGGTCAGTCAAAACGTGCAATGAAGTGTGAGAGGATGAGGCGGGGGACTGTGTGAAAGTCTTAGTAAAGGGCGATGCTGAGAGCACAGCAAGGCGGTAGGCACAAACGAGAGAGAGGCCACTTTCGCTAATGGTGATTAGATGCTTCCATGGGCCAGGCACTGTGCTGAGCTTCTTATATAATTGCATTAGTTCTTCAAATAACCCCATAAGGAAGGTATTATATTATCACCCCTATTTTACTAATGAGGCCGAGGGATAGAAAAGTAAGGAACTTGCTCAAGGCCATACAGTCAGGAAGTGGTAGAGCTGGAATTCACACCCAGGAAATCAAACTGCAGAGCCCGTGGGATTAACCATCATGGCATCACGGTGCAGTAGAATAAATCGAACACGTGCCATGAGATGTTTTAAGTCATTGCCTCCCTTCCTTCTTTCCTCTCACAACCCCAGAAGCTCAGTAATGCTGTTTCTTAACGAGTAGTGTTGTTTTGCTTTTAGGGCATTGGGCCGGCTGGATGCAGTCAAGTGACAAAGGTCTTGTATCCAATACGCCCATTCCTTAGAGCCCCGTTAACAGCAGACCCATGAATGAATGAAGTGAATGAGAGTAAAATGTACATAAGACCAAATCTTCCTGGGATGCCTGGGTGGCTCAGTCGGTGAAGCGTCTGCCTTTGGCTCAGGTCATGATCCCGGGGTCCTGGATCAAGCCCCGTGTCAGGCTCCCTGCTCCATGGGGAGTTTGCTTCTCCCTCTGCCTGCCACTCCCCCTGCTTGTGTGCTTGCTCTCTCTCTCTCTCTGACAAATAAATAAAATCTTAAAAAAAAAGCCCAAATCTTCCTTTTGAGGAATAGCCACATTACAGATGTGTAGAATCCCCTCAGGAAACTCCTGGAACCTGGAGTTGGAAGCCCTTCTGAGTCCCCTGAATGAACTGCTGGGGGTGAAGAGAAATTTCATGGGCCAAAGGATGGAGGAAATACATAATTTTCCTTTTTCTGATTTTACATGCACACCCCACACAGAAAGGATGAAGAGGGAAAGTTAAACCATCTGTTCAACCATGGAGCTCCTATCAAGTCTCAGGCACTGAGCTTGGTGATATAGATAAAAAGATCTGGTCCTTCCTCCCAAGGGGGCACACAATCTAAGATGAGCGTGCCCCCAGATAAGGAATTACAGGACCATGGAGTAAGTGCTAGAATGCAATTAGGCACAAGGGACCAAAGGTGAGGGAACATTTGAGCCTATCTGGAGGAGACAGAGAGGAGGGGGGACAGCCGGGAAAGGACTGTGTGATGGACACCAACAGATGACATGACTGTAAAAAAGAGGCAGTGGTTGATGGGGTCACAAGACACCAGAGAACAAGTGAAACCAAAGTTGGCAAGTGTTCTCTGGATTTGGAGGCGTTGGCCACAAGACTCCCAGTTGAACCGAAGGGGCAGAGCCTGAGCTTGGTTGGCCGGGAGGGAAGTGGAGGAGGGAGCTTGGCGGTGAGGGCTGATGGAGGGTCGATGGCGGGGCAGGTGGATCCGCAGGGCAGACTGGAACGCTCAGGGTGACCAACCCACCCGGTTTGTTAGGGGCTGTTTGGGCGTCAGCATGGAAACTCCCACATCCTGGGAAACCTCTACTCGTGGGGAAGCCCACTAAAAAAATGTCCTACAAGATCGACAGGGGCATCGGCAAATACCACATTACTCAGTGAGGATTAGGGTCAGGAGACCCAGGGTCTGAATTTTGTAAGTCAGGTCCTTAACGTTCTCACCCATAAAACAAAGAGGAGATCAGCTAGATACTTGTGGCCACATGACATTCATTCGTTCATTCATTTAAAAGACACTTGCTGAGCACTCAATACCTGTGAGGCACCGTGTAACTCAATACATTTGTTTAATAAGGTCACTTCGTAGGATTTCATCCCATTGGACCCTAAGGCCATTGGAACTTGCTTTTTCTCATCAGACTCACCTCGAACTATCATCTTGAATTTTCTAGTGTGACTGATAATTACAAGACATTGTGCTTATTTTTACTGGGGAAAACATTCTGAAGAAAAGTTTCCACATCTCTCTCCCCCATAATTATTCTGCTGCGATTCTCAGAACACAAGCTGGTTGACAGGTGAACCCTGTGTCACCTATAGAAATTCCTGTGCCTTCTGTCTTCCACCTCTGTGCACGTGAGGCCAGTGGAAGACCCTTCCAGGGAAGGCCAAGGTTCCTGACTGTGCCATACTGGTCTTCTGGCATTACTGGGCACCACCCGAATATGCTGGGTCTGCCCAGTCCAGAAATCCCTCCCTCATGATTCCTGCCCATCTGCCTGAGCTCTCGGGCAACAACACCCACTCTTGCGTTGTTCAGATGCACCAAACAATGAGCCAAAGATTGAAGTCTGAATTACGCCTTAAGTGTCTTTTGGTAAGTGGTGCCAATAAAATGACAATAGCTGTTCTAAACAGAATGTTACATTTCCCACAGCTGAGACAAGCATGCACCAGAGCCTGAATCACTTCCAAAGGAGGAAATGAAGTCTGTTTTCTGCCTTTGGAAGGACTGATGATGTCTTGGGAGGCAGGATGACTAGAAATTATACAAACCCCATGACCCTGTTTCTCAGGATGCGTTACGGTCCTCCCAGAGAGCCATGCGCCTCCACATCTCAGTATGATTATAATCCTTAGTGTCTTAATGATATGGGTGGAAATATGCATGCCTTGGTGAGTTAAGATTCCTGATGCAGTGTTCACATATACTTCCCTTAAGCACTCAGTTGCTGGGTTGATGAATCACTGAGCAGAGGACAGGAAGGTGAACTTGCCGCTCTGCTAGCGGGCCTGGGAGCTAAAGCTCCATGGAGGACACAAGAGCGGAGGTGGCTCCTGGGGAACCCACTGGCTAGCCAGGGCTTCTCTCTGACTTCCTCCTCACAGTGCTCAGTCTCCTGATTCTGGGGGACATTTTCCTTAAAGCCCCATTTAGTGAGGTATTCCATCGTTTGGTAAGACACATGGGCACTGGTATTAGATCACTCCAATCTTGGTCATCTCTCTTGCTTCCTGACCTATAAGAGGCACTCAGTTAACACTGACTAGATGGATAGATCGATAAATGAGTGAATGAGACCCAACCGCCTGCCTTGTCTGTTCTCTGAGAAAGCCAGTCTCCTGAGATATAAAGAGAAGACACGATGTGGTGCCCTAACCAGGTATTTGCCTGAAGACCCAGCCCTCTGTCCTAGATGCCATGGAGAGAAAAAGTGTGTGTGTGTGTGGGGGGGCGTATAATGTGAAAGCCTCTGTCTGCAGAGAAGAAGGCTATGGCCCTTTGCCTCAAGCCTCCCCGTCCAGGGAGCCATAATGGCCAGAGCTGAGGGCACTGCTTGGAATTAATGGCTGGCTAGGAAAATGGCCCAGGACACAGTGAGGGCCATTAAGCCCAGCCAGTTATTAATCCCCAGTAAGAGCTTGATGCCAAGGTCATTAGAACTGTTGTGAAGTAAAAAATGCCCCGGAAAATCTACAGTGCGTGGAGGCCACTGGTGCTCAGAGCTGCAGCCTCGTTAGGCCCCAAACGTGGGCCGTACGAGCACCCGTGGGAGGTGGGCAGGCTGGCTCTCTGTGGTGGGGGGAGGGGGGGAGCGTGCACAGCGCGGATGGGCACACACACGGAGCTTACCATTTTATTTTTGCCCTCTGCTAATGTGTAAGCGTTTGTCATCATTCCAGTACCTAAGACTGGCTGCAACTTAGTAGGGGCTCAGGAATGTTTTAGAATATTTTAGAAGGTGTGAATGAGTCTCTCCTTCCACCTACTCCCCCCGCTCCACTCCCCAAATCAGAGAACAGAGGAGCATGACATCTTGCATCACAACTTACTCCTCTGGGCTCAGGCAACAGGAGCAATCCTTGCTTGAGAAGGCATGCTCAGGGAATCAAGGTCTGATTTCTGTCACAGCCCAGAGAGCAGGAGCAGAAGGAATTCTCCCTGTGACCCAGCGGAGGCCTCCTGAGCCTTTCTTAAGAGAATAGACCAGGCCAAGTCAAATTAAACTTGACACCTAAAATGCTCAGTGATGTCCTTGCAAACATTTGCAGCATGGCAATCTCAGGCTTCACTTTTTAAAATTCTGATTTATTTGGCAGAGGGAAAGGTACCTCAGAGCATAATGTCCATTAGCTCAGTAATGAGACCAGTCTTGCTCTGGGAGCTTCTTGTTGGCCTGGAGCAAACATAAGATATATTAAATGGCTTCAGGTGTTTCAAGAATCTCTGCACTTTTCAATCTGATGTTTTCCTGTAATTACTGGGCTTTTATTAGCTGTCAATCTCGGTTCAGCCTGACATGGGTATAAGCCACTCTGATTATTTAATGTGATTCCCTAGGAAAATGTTACTCTTCCAAGCTGCTCTTCTCTCTCAGTGACAAGCCCACCCACCAGCCTTCATTGCCAAGAAGTCCTCCTCTCTCCCCGCCAGCCCATTTTTCATGATTTACCTCTACGGGCTGCCTGAAGATGAGAGCTCCACGGGCAGGAGGCAGTACTGAGCAGTGTTTGAATTATGGCCTTTGGAGTCAGTGGCTTGAACCTGCTTCCTCCTCTCCTTAGGTGGATAATTTTGGGTGAGGTGGCTTAGTCTTTCTGAGTCCTTGTTTTTTCATCTGTAATATGTATATAGTAAAGCCAATCTCAAAGGGAAGGTTTGCCATCTCAATTAAAGGCATACCTTCCACCCAGCTTCTCAAGATAAAATTCAAAGCTCATTCTTGATACCGCTCTCTCTCCACCTGCTAAAACTCTTCCAGCCCTCCTGGATCCATCCTCGTACACGTATCCCAAACCTACCCCTTCTCACTGAAGAGCGTCACTGGCAGAAATCTCAGAGATTGTTTAGGCTAATAGTTTTCAAGGTGTGGTTCCCAGACCCGCAGTGACAACAAAGTCTAGGAACTTTCAAGAAATGCAACTTCACAGACCCCATCCTGGACCTTCTGACTCAGATGCTCTGAGGTGGCGTCCAGCAATCTCCGTTTTCACAAGTCCCCCGAGTGATTTCTGATGCATCCTCGAGGTTGAGAACCCCTGGACCAAGCCAGGATCCTCATTTTACAGAGGAGGGAGCTGAAAGTCAAGAGGTTATGTGATTTGCTCAAGGTCAATCCCTAAAAGAAGCACCTGGGATGAACCCCAGGTCTCCTCACTCCTACAAATCTAAGAAAATCCACGTATATGCATAGACTGTTCAAAGTTGCTGGGACTCACTGAAAAGGAATCATGAGTTAGTGGTGCGCTGAAGCTGGAACCCACAGCTGGAAGTGGTTTTGTGGAGATAGATGAGTAAGAAGGCTCATTCCTTAGCAGCACTGCCTGCCCCTGCTTATTTGGAGTAAGCAACCAGGAACAGCTATAGAGCAGGCAAACCCCGCATTACAGGGAGAATGCCCGCGCATGGCTGGCGGCTGCTTTCACCCCAGGAGGTGGGCCATGGGCGTTCTCTCCAGCCGGCGCAGCCCCGCGAAGGTGTGGCCAGACTCAGAGACCCGTTGTGAGTTGAACGGTGTTCATCCAACAGCCCCTCGCCGCGCACCCACGAAGCGATGTTGAGTCCTACCTGTGGACGTGACCTTGTTTGGAAAAAGCATTTTTGCAGACAAATTAAGGGGTAAGTCAAGAGCTGGTCACACTGGATTAGAGCAGTCCTCGCGTCCTTAGAAGAAGAGACTCAGAGGCACAGTGACACCCAGGGAGAACACCGTGGTGAAGGAGGCAGGGGTCACAGGGAGGCACGTACCGGCCAGAGGACGCTGAGGCAGCTGTAAGGTGCAAGGTACGATTCTGCCGTAGAGCTTTCAGGAAGAGCCCGGCTCTGCCAAAACCTTGATCTCAGACTTCTAGCTGCCGGAACTGTAAGAGGATCAATTTCAGTTGTTCTAAGACAACCAGATTGTGGTAATTTGTTCTGGCAGCGTTGGAGACAAATACACTGTTCCTAGGCGGTCTTCAGCCTCTGCCCACCCCCCCACCATCCCACCAGCACCCCCACCCACAGGGTCTGGCAGCTTTCACCCTTACATTTCATGCCCCACACGGCTGCAAGGGTGAGAATTTTAATGCACAGAGCACGCCACTCCCCTGCCCTGCTTGAAGAGTAAAATCCAAAATCTTTACCTGGTCGGAGCCTTGCCCACCTTGTGGCCCTCAATTCCATTCACTTGCCATTCTCAGCCCCATAGACGGCTGATCTCCTTTCTGCCGCTGGGAGAGATCGGGTGCTCCTTCTCTGCCCCTAGTCTTTGTTTCTCGTTATTCACATGCCCCGCTCCTTCTCATCTCTCAGGTCTCACCTTGAAAGTCATCTCCTCCCAGAGACCCTCCCTGACTGCCTTAATTGGACGGGAGTCTCCCCCACCTATTACATAACAAAGATATTAACCACTAATAACACTGACAAAACACCGATATGCCAGGCACTGTTCTAAACACAATACATACATCACCTAAGTTAATCCTGAAAACAGCCTTGAAAGGCAGGTTCTACCATGGTTCTCATTTTTATCAGACGCGGAAGTTGAGCTATAGGTTTATCATGGTCCTCTTATGCACCATCCTGTTTATTTCCTCTGGCACTTACCACAGTCGGTAATGATTTACATTTCTAATTTCTTTATTGTCTGTCCCCGCCACTAAAACCCACTAAAACCCGAGAGCCACAGGAGCAGAGATCATGATGTTTGCATAGCACACAGCAGGCCCTCACAGATTGTTAAAGAAATACTTGCCTGCCTGCCTTTCTCGGCAAGCAGTAGATGACTTTTCTCTGTCCAAAAAAGGTGTGGATGAGTCGTCAGAGAGACAAGCCCGTTTCCAGGGCCTGTTTCTTCTCTGGTGTGCAGGACAAGGGCTGAGGGTACAGGATGCCTTTCAAATAATCCCCTGCCTGAATCCCCTCGACGGTCACTCTTGCGCAATTTCTTCCTCTAGGAGGAGAGAGGGTATATAGGCCTCCTGTGCTCATTAAAACAAAGAAGCTGCCTTTTTATGAGGGTACGGTGATATTTAATGCTGCCAGACAAACCAGATTCCCCAAAACTGGCTTCTTTGGCCCCTACTGCATTTGAAAGGGCCTTCAGGTAAACACAGCATGGTCCAAGTCTGATAACTGATATCGGATGGTCAGAAACAAGAGAATTATGAAAATGTGGGGGTTCCACATATAGCTGAATTAAATGAAGGAAAAAAAGAAAAAGCTATGGCTTCAGTTGACCAGATGAGAAAATAGTCTAACCCGACGAATCATTAAATTTGTAGAGTTCAAGTGGGAAGAGTCAGACTTGGGTTCAAGTCTCTGTTAAGTCGTTTATTGGTAGGTACTTCCCTACTCTGAGTCTCAACTTTCTCATCTGTAGAATGGCACGGCAGACACTCAGGAGGGCGTAACTAGTACGACTATCACGGCTTAATTGTTACAGATACAAAAAGGACTCTCCTGAGTAACACGTTACCTGCCTCTCCTTACGTCCACTCAATGAACCTGCAAACTCAACCTGTTGTATCTCTGTTGAATTTGATCTTTTCTACCCACCTGCACCTTGCTTCCCCCCGCCCCCACCCCTGCTTCAATCCACTATCTTCACTGGATCACCGCCAGGCCTCCCACATACACTTCGACTGTCCACATATGTCAGGGAGGCCTTTCTATAAAGCACATCTAATTAGGACCTGCTTGTGCTTAGTATCCTTAAATCCTAAAATCCCTGAGTTCCTCCTGTTGCTTTGAGGACAAGGTCCTTCCAGTGGCTTACCAGACCCTCATATCCCCCTCAGTCCTTCTTTATCCCTCACCCTCTCGTAGCTCTCCATACTCCAGTCACCTTGATTTTGACTTTGTAGCTCCAAGTGGCACTATTCATAAGGCTTTGCCTTGGGGCCTTTGCACATGCTTTCTCTGGAAGCCAAGCTGGCTCAATTATAAACTGGAACAATGATATCTACCTCGCAGTGGGATCCTGTGGCTTAACTGAAATAATCACAACACTCAAAGTCTCCTTTGACTCCTCCTCTGCCTCCTCTTCTCCCGACTTTTGCAACTCCTTCATCACTCATTCAAAGGATCACATCCTCAGAGAAACTTCCCTAAACTCCAAGACTACCTTAGCACCCTGTTTCTCCTTTTCTAATTCTCACCGTGTTGGCAATCTTTGAGTCAGTGTCTCTCTTCTCCACAGAACGGCAAGGTTCTTCAGAACTGGGTTCATGTCTGTGTGGAGTTTAGCTCACCATACCATCCCCGGGACCTAGTATACAGTGGTTGCTCACTAAGTGTCCGCTGCACAGTAGCTAAATTAGTTCATGCAGGTGAGGAGAGCGTTCTAGAACCACAGATACCCAGGCCTTCTGTTTGGTTTTCATTTCCATTTGGTATGCCCAAGTGTAGACCAAGAGACAAAATCATCCAAAATCGAGTATTTAATTGGGCGCAAATACTTCATCTTTTCATAGAAGACTGACTAGCACAAACCAAACTGAATAACACTGTAACCTTACTTCTATCCACTTTATTATCTAAGCATAAGGGAGTTTTCAGAAGGAGTCATTATTTGAGGCTTTGGACACTGACTACTGCCAAGTAGCAAGGAACCAGGTTGTGTCAGTGTTGACCCTTTGGTTCTTGAGCTGATGGTTTGTTTATCGAACTGCCTACTTTAGGGGCCCTGAGAGTGGAAGAATGGTCATCAGCAGCCTGAAACACAACTCAGCACCCCAGCTGGAAACGCATGAGTGAACAAAATCGTAATTTTTAACTTTGCCAAGCTCAGTAAACACCATCATGATGCGAGGCAGCCGTTAGTTAAATAAATAAAGCACAAGGCTAGGAACCGGATTACTGATGCTGGCACAGTATCCTCGCTTGCTGACCACTGATGGACATTAGCTGTGATGTGCACACTAGGGAGGTACTTCGCCACCTGCTTTAATTTGCTAAACATCATGCATCCTCTGGGCCACAGAATTACTTACTTTGTATTAGTGAAAAATCACCTTTTCTTCTTTTCCCTTTTCATTTGCTCACTATATAGTTATTAAGTACCTCCTCGCAGGGCAATGGAACCTCGTGGGCGTGCTGCCCAGTACACAGCCACCTTTGTTCCTCTGGCTATACCTCGACTTGGAGGGGCTGTAAAATTCAGGGAGGCTGGTCCTGGCAAGACAGACAAAGGCGTCCCAGCTTTGTCAAGAAACCCGGGAGTGGATGAAGGCAGATAGGATAGATAGCTTAAGAGAGTTTCAGTTCTTTTTTTTTTTTTTTGAAAGAGGTGCTTTTTTTGGTAAAAACAAAGCAAAACCAAACAAAACCAGGGAAGATATTTATCCGGTCTTATTCGTTTCTTGAATACTCCTCTTTTGGCTTCATCCGTATACATTAGATCTCTCTTCAGAGTACATTCGGGCATATTAGCAGATCCCTAGCTCCTTGGAGGCTCAGGATCCTGACTCATGGCTGCAGCCCTCTACTTACTGGAGATGTCTCCTCTATTCTAGCTCTTCCTCATTCACGCCTGGTTTCCAAATCCCTGGAATCCTGTGGATTGTTTTTTATTTCTATTGATAGTGCCAATAAAAACCAGGTCCCATAAATGCCAAAACAACAACAGTGATGGCGACCAATTATTACAAAGAAACTTTTTATATTATTATTATTATTATTATTTATTAATCTCAGTTAATTCTAACGTGAACCAGCAAGGTACGTATTACCACCTTGGTTTATATTTGAGGAAATAGAGGTCCGAGGTTAAATTGCTCAAGGTCACAGTGTTTCTAAGGCACAGCCTGTATTGGCACCTGGGTCAATCCCATTTGCTTGCTCTGGCTCCCATAACAGGCAAAATAGAGTCGAGTGGAAGATTGGCAAAGAAAAAAAGATTGAAGAGTCTCAAGAGAAGGAAAAAGAAAATCTACAGAGAGGAGGAACTAGTAGATAACAAGAATGGCAAGAGAAGGTAGAAAGCATTGGAAAACAGACATTAGAGTCACTGAGATGATACAGTGACTATAAAACTTCTTAGGGGGACAGAAAGATTAAAGAGAAAATTTAGCAGAACAGCCTAGAATTCGGGAGGCATTCAGTGCAGGAACAAATATTTCCACCACTCAAAAGCCGTCCATATACAACACACTGCATTATAATTGACATTCATAATGGGGACCCTAAGTCATGAAGAAAGGCTTAAATTAAGTTAAGCTTTGTTCACTTATGTAGGAAAGTATAAAATCAATTTGGAACCTTCAAGAATAATTTAGACAAATACGATTTGGTGCTAAAAGGGACTATGCTTATGTTATTTTATTTTAAGCCTCATTTGTTCATAAGACTCATTCCTCAACCATGTTTCAAAATGAGGTGCTAGACAACTCTGAAAAGTTATTGCTGATGGGTAAATAAGCTTTTCTTTCCCCATTCAGGTGTGATAGACTTTCCAACAAAAGTCATGCTTCCCTCTCCTGGGGTAGTCATAGATGGAAGCCTGCTCAGTCAGGGACCACATTCCTTGTCCCCATGCTTCTGGCAGTGGGGGGAGGTGCCTCCCAATGACATCAGAGGGGAGGTCATTGGAGAACTTGAGAAGCGCGTGCCTTCCCCACTCTGTTTCTCTTTCTGATGTCTTGATATACACAGCACAGTGAACCTGGAAGCCATCTGTCAAAGATGGCAAAGCCAAAGAATGAAAGGAGACCAAGTCCTTGAATCATTGCTTAAATCAGAAATATCAGAAACTCCCACTTTTTTTTTTTTACTATATGAGCAAGAATAAAGAAACTATACATTTTATAAAGCAGGCAGGATAACTGTAATTATTCTATGAGACAGCCAGGAAGCTTGCTTACTTACTTACTTTCTTTCTTTCTTTTTTTTTTTGTCTACTTATTTTACTAAGTCATTAGAGTGCAGGAACCACATTTTTTTTTTTAAAGTACAGCTCTGATCATATTACTCCAGCTCAAAAATCTTCCACAACTTCCTATTACCTGTAGAGGGAAGTCTGCATTTCTAAAAGTGACTCATCATATCTTATTTTTTACTGATCCATTTCAAGAACTCTAAACTCCCCCAAACGGGACCACCACTCATTTATCCAAATGTGTCATGTCCTTGTCTTTGCCCACAGAGTAGCCTCCTTCCGGAATGACTCCTGTCACTGAAAGCTAACCCACCACTCATGGTCCTAGGTCAAGGCTATTTGATCCACAAAGTGTCCTTCATTCCAACTGCTTGAGTTCAAATCCTATCACTTACCAATTGCTGATTCTGGCAAATTTCTCAACTTCCCTATGCCTTAATTTCCTCATCTATAACATAATGGTACTGATAGAAACTATTGCAGAAGGTGGTGCGGGCTCAGGGAGCTAGTCTGCAGAGGGTCCTCGGCTGCTCTTTGCCATTGATGCCACTGATGACTGCAAATGACTTCCTCATCAATCCTGACCAGTCATGTGTCGCCTCCTTGGGGGGCAGAGGAACTTTCCGTCATCGTGTCCCATACTATCCTGCAAAGTGGCTTAATTAAATACAGAAGATGACTAATAAATGCTGGTTGAATGAATGGATATATAAGTTTCTAAAGCTGCAAGAATTGGGTTTCATTTTTCCATTTACTCATGATTTGTTCAGAAGACTATGATGTTTTCTTCCAGCTTGAATTTTACTCAGAGAATGACAAGACTTTTTTTTTTAAAACACAGATCTTCCTTGACTTATGAAAGGGTTACCTAATGATAAACCCCTGTAAGCTGAAAATACCATAAGCTAAAAATGCATTTATTCTTTTTGTCAAAAATGCATTTAATACACCTAACCTATCGGACACCATAGCTTGGTCTAACCTATCTTAAACGTGCTCAGAACACTTACATTAGCCTGCAGTTGGGCAAAATTATCTCACACCAGGCCTGTTTTATAATGAAATGTTGAATATCTTATCTTATTGATTGAATGCTCTACTGACAGTGAAAACCAATGGTTGTCTGAGCACAGGATAGTTGTAAGTGTATTCTTGCGATCATGTGGGTCACTGGGAGCTGCCATTGCCCAGCATCCCCAGAGAGCATTGTACCACATATGGCCAGCCTGGGAGAAGATCAAAATTCAAAGACTGAAGTAAGGTTTCTACTGAATGCATATTGCTCTCACACCATTGTAAAGTCAAAAAAATGATAAGTTGAACCATCGTAAGTTGGGGACCATCTGTATCCCGAGGTGCTGAAGAGGCTCTGATCGTTTTCTCCCGTGAAATTTTCTGACCCCACCCCTTGAGCATGGGGACCTGTTTTATGGGAAGCTTTGTTTTGGCTTTCAAGGCATGAGACATAGAGAGACGCTCTGGCCAGGTTGAGCAGAGGCGGACACTTTCACCTTCTGTGCTTATTCCTGGATGTGTCTAAGGTATCTGAGATGCCCAGGATTTGTCTTGAAAGGCCGTAGAAGGGTTAAATGATTTGAGGCTGGAAGGACAAATATCCTTTGGAGCTGACAGTGCAGGGGGCCGGAGCAGGGGTCTCTGAAGAAAGGCACTGGTAAATACAGAGCCACACAGACTGTGTTCCCCACTGCTCTGGCTCAGCTCATTTTCACTTGCAATCAGGGCTGATGTGATATTTGCTTCAAAGATAAGGCTTCGGAGGGATGCCAGGACTGTAAATCAGTCTTCAAAAAAGGAGGAGAAGGCTCTTTAGAACATTATTAGTGTTTAAAAACACTAAAACAGTGAAACTCTCCCATTCAGTAAGTGATATCTGGCATTAAATGAGTCCACTTCCTGATGGACTTTTCCCACAGGATGGCACATAGGAACCTTGCCCTCAATCCAACTAAAGCTGAACTCTTCCATCTCCCCAATCTGCCACCCTTCCTCCCCGGTGGTGAGGGTCCCAGCTCCACTCCACTGCCCCAGCCCCAACCCTGAGAATCATACTAACCCTCCCTCTCCTTCTCCACCTCAACCAATCATTACTCATTAAGTCTTGGTATCCTTAGCCTCAAGTTCTCCCAACTCTGTCACTTCTCTCCATTCCTACTGGAAATGCCCGTTCAGCCCTTCACCATCTTTCACCTGAATTCCCACAACATTATTACAACCATGGTTTATATGCCAGGGCCCCCTGCTAGCCTACAAACACCTTGGGGATGTTGTCTTATCCACAGAGCTTACTCCAGTGTCCAACACACAGTAGATGCTCAATAAATGGTCACTCATCTCAAGCTTATGCTTCCAACCTTTGGAAGAAGCCAAGGGAAATTGAAGTAGACCTTCACCCCTGTCCCCAAGTAGAGGTCCTCTGAGACTGGGTCATAAGCACCACATCCAAGTATAAAGGAACCTGAGCATATTTCAATCCATCTTCAATATAAAAGACAACATTTATTTTTGTTGTACGTGATTAGAGGTGGATCAGTTACATTATAGAACCGTGAAAAGACCCATAGCCACTGTGCAGTGGGAGCAGGCACCTTCTTGCTCTTCTTTATATCATGAACATTTATTACTTTCTGTTTTGGAATGGAGGTGAAGGAACACTTTGCCAGCCCCACTTCTTCCTCTATTCCTTCCATCACCTGGGGGAATATTCACATTGGAGCAAGAGATTACCCAAACCACTGCGCCACTGCCTGGGACCTCTGCCTGCCTTGCTCTCGATCAGTTTAGGGGAAGCCTGTGGGGCAAGACCCAGACTCCAAGAGTGTGTTCTGCAGCATAACCTTGTACCAATCACATTCCCATTCATTCATTCGCTCATTCAAAAAAAAAAAAATATATATATATATTCTAAAATTTTTAAAAGATTTTATTTATTAGAGAGAGAGCACAAGCAGGGGTTGGTGGGGAGAGGGAGAGGGACATATAGACTCCCCACTGAGCAGGGAGCCCGATGTGGGGCTCGGTCAGTACCTGAGCCCAAAACAGACACTTAACCGACGGAGCCACCCAGGCACTCCTCAAAATACGTTTCTTAGTAGTGTACTATGTTCCAGTGCCGCTCTACATGCTAAGGATACAAGAGTGAGCTAGCTAGACATATCTCTGCCATCATGGAGGCTACCTACAAGCTGGGGAGGCAGCTATCAAACTGATAAATAAGTAAAATAGGCACAGGGGTGGACACCTGCTGTGCCGTGCCCTTTCTGCTGACTTTGGAGAGCACGGGACATTCTGCTACTCCTTGGCACGTGGAGCCAGGGCTATATTTGCCCCTCCCTGGAGAGCACTAATGTTAGCCCTCCCAAACCCTCCCAGTGACACCTCTGCAAGCCAGTGCCAAGGCTGGAATGAGGCGTCTGAGGTGAATCAGTCCCAGCTCAGCTCGACACAAAGGCATCCCAGCCAGGATGCATGTGTGGGCCTTTTAGAAAGCAATTTTATGCACAATCTGCGTGCTGTGCCCTTAAACGGAGGTAGCGGGATTGATGAGAAGAAGGGGGAAATTAACACGAGAGGAGCTGATCCAAAGTGCTCGCAGGGTCTGAGCAGGAAAGTCCCCTCCTCTGGCTAAGAAGCCAGGAGGCTCTCCTTAATCACACTTCCCAGGGCGCTTTTCCCTGCAAAAATGGCAGCAAACAAGTCAAAAGTGGCATGACATTTACATGAAAGAAAGAGCCTCTCCAGGAGGGGAAGGAACTTGCCCAAGGTCACACAGTGAGTCAGTGCCAATGTAGGGAAGAGAAATCGGGTTAAAACTTCCAGCCCAGTTTCCTTCCCATTATGCAAAGCCGTCTCTTAACAGAAAATCTTAGGGGATAATATTCTTTCCTGAAAATAGTTTGGACAAGTGCTGGCCTCTTAACAGAAAATCTTGGGGGTGATATTCTTTCCTGAAAATAGTTTGGACAGGTGCCCGCCTCCCTCTGGAAATGAGCTCCATGATAGAAGACTGAGCCCATCTACCTGTATTTACATGTTTACTATTTACCATCCACTGAAGCCAGTTAGACCTCTGGGCCAGTGGTCTTGGCACCAGGGGCTCTGTAGTCAGAGCGGAGACCGCCTGCCTGGAGTGGGGAGAGCGGCTTGAGGGAGGGGCCAGTGATCTTGACGCAGTGCACAGAGCTGGGAACTGACTGACCTCTGTCTTTTGGCTTTTCCTATCACTTACCTTGCTTGCATCACCTCCAGCGATCCCCCCTTTCCACACCATAGCACATAACCAGCACAGTCAAGCTGTCTCCCTCCTGGTCACCCAAGGATGTCACTGTGGCTGCAGAAGCACCCATGTTCCAGACCTTCTTAACCACATTTCCTGGTCAGAATCCATCTAGTCCATAGCCCGTTTTCCCCAAGACTATCCCAGGTGTCCACAGGAAGCAGATTCTCACAAAGTAAATGATGTCCAGGTATACAAAAGTTCAGTTGTAATCTCTTGAATTCCTTAAGGCAAAGGAGTGAGTGTGCTGGACGGCCAGGCATTTTAGCATCCTTGGAATGGGATGTGTGTGTGTGTGTGCGCGCGCGCACGTGTGTGTGTGTGTGTGTGTGTGAGAGAGAGAGAGAGAGATTTCAGAATCTATGGGGCTTTTTCAGTAAATTTTCAGTGCCTATGATGTTTATGCCAAGGACAAACAGAATCCACAAAAAGCTGGGGGCCAGAGGAAAGATTCAGAAGTAGAAAGGACAGAGGAGCCTGGGAAATGACCTACCAGTGCAGAGTTTTGGGGTCTCTCATGTCAAAGTCTTTTCTGAAATCATCAAAGTCAGACTTCACCATTGAGATCTTCCTTGACCTTCTAGAGGGAGACGCTCTCCCCAACCTCACTCAAGCACCTGTCTTTCCAGGCCCTGAAACCAACTGAGGGCACAGGCTTCTCAGCTCACCTCGGGGAGGATCCTACTTCTTGACCTTGACCTTCCATGCATCCCACAGTGTTCCATACCAGAAGTGAGGCTCTGACGGCTTGGGGCATCAACATGCCTCAGTTCATTCATTCACTCAACAAGTATTTCTTGAACTCCTGCCAACTCCTGCATGTTAGGACCACATTAGGTACTGTGAAGTCAATGGAAAGTGAAATAGCCATTGTTTCTGCCTTCATAAAATGTATGGTTTAGTGGGGAAAACAGGTGTCAGATAATTACACAAATACATAATTACAAACTGTAATAAATGCTATAAAAGAAAAGCACAGGGTGTTATGAGAATATTTTCTGGGGAAACTGCTCCAGGCTGGGGTTGGGGCGTCAGCATCATGATGTGGTCCCGGCTTCTGGGAAGCTCCCAGGCTGCCAAGCCCACCTGAACCAAATAGTCCTTTCCTCTCTGCCTTGGGTCAGGCTGCAGCTGGATGCCCGGTCTCTCTCAGACCTGGAGCCTGGACGGCGACCCCTTCACCCACGTGGGCTGTGTTGGGTCAGCATCAGCACAGGACACCTGCCTAGGGGACCCAGGTGACTCCCATGTTTAAAAATCGTCCCACCTGCTTTGTAGCTCACGCTTTTCTGGTTGTCTCTGCCATGTCCCGAGGCTGCCATACCCCCCTGCTGGGCCTCTCACTTCTTTGCCCGAGCTGTGTAAGCACAGCACAATGAAGCGCAGCGGGTACAGACAAAAACACCAACCCTCCATCCTACCCTTGAAGGCTCCCGCCTCCTTCGTGGCCGTGATTTCTGAGTCTGCCCCAGATTTCAGGGGTGCTCTTGTGGAGTCCCCTCCCGGCCCGGTGCCACCCGACGGTTCGGAATGGGCCCGCACTCCGTTACGGAATGTTGCTATGTCAGCAGACATCTCGGTTACTTTTCATGCGCCTCCACAGGAGTCTGTGCTGAGGGGCTTAAATAGCACTTGCCAGCGCCTAGGCTCTGCCTGACTCGGGCGGCTCTTGTCAGACTCACTCCTTGATCAGATGCTAGCCAGCCTCCTCTGAGCCGGTTTCTCCACTAGGCCTGTCAACCTGGGACTATAAAGATGAACAAACACTCACAGTTTCTAACCGCTCAAGGCTGCCTCCCTCGGATGGCCCGAGTTCCCCTCAAAGTGCCTGCCTGCGAAAACTCAAGGCTGCCAAGAGAATTTCCTGTTCGCTCCAGCCAGCATTTATTTTATTTTTTTAAATGTGATTTTTTTTAAAATTTTATTTATTTATTCATGAGAGACAGAGAGAGAGAGAGGCAGAGGGAGAAGCAGGCTCCCCACGGATGGGTGCCCGATGCGGGAGCCCGATGCGGGACTCGATCCCAGGACCCTGAGATCATGACCTGAGCTGAAGGCAGACGCTTAACCGACTGAGCAACCCAGGCGCCCTCCAGCCAGCATTTAAAGAGCTCTATCTCCGAGGAGCTGTGGGAGGTGGGAGCCTAACCTCTTTTAGCGCCGGTTAACAAACCCAAGTGGATTTTGCATGAATCAGCTCCCCCTTCCTGATTTTTGCAGTTTTCCACTTCCCCAACTGTACTGAGCCTTGTGGGCACCCATCCCAGTGCCCTCACTCTGCCTTTAACACGTCCTGTCATCCCTGTACAAATCAAAGCATCCTTACCATTTTAACCACTGTCCAGCTGTATCTTTGGCACCCTGAGAATAAGGATTGCCACGGCCTTGTCTCTATCTACATCAGGAGACTGGGCCACTGTCACCTTGCATAGAGCTGTACCCACACAGTGCAAGGCACTTTTAGCTAGTTACCCAGAAAAATGACTTTCAGCTATATGCAGGAAAAGCTCCCCAAGTATTCGTTCGCTAGGACTGCCATAGCAAGACGCCACAGATTGGGGGGCCTCAACAGCAGTAATTTATGTTCTCACCATTTTGGAGGCAGGGGGTCCAAAGTCAAATTGTCTGCAGGTTTGGTTTCTTCTGAGGCCTCTCTCCTTGGCTTGCAGGTGGCCTCCTTCTCATTGTGTCCTCATGTGGTTGTCTCTCGTTCTATATTGTCTGGGTCCTAACCTCCTCTTTTTCTAAGAATATCGGCCCGATTGATTTAAGGCCCACTCTGAAGACCTCATTCTGACTTAATTACCTCTTTAAAGGCCCCATCTCCAGATAGTCCTTCTGAGGTCCTGGGGTAAAGACTTCAACCTGCAAATTTGGGGCAGGGAGGAATACAGTTTGGCCCAGAACAAGCAATGTGCCCAGAGATACTGATTCAGAAAGAGCACAGATGTAGGAGGAAGGAAACCACAAGAGTTGTGATATATCTTCTCTTCTACAGGGGTCAATCCAGAAGAGTGCCATTATCAGATGTAAGAATAAGATTGGCAGTGAAATCCAACTACTCAGAAGAACAACATTTTCATATCTTTATTTTCTTCTTAAGTGAAATTGAGTCCAATTTTTTTTTTTAGATTTATTTATTTGAGAGAGGGGGAGAGAGAGAGAGTGAGAGAGAGTGCACACACACACTCAAACACACACGTGCGAGCAGGGGGAGGGGCAGAGGGAGAGAGACTCTCTAGCAGACTCCCCGCTGAGCACAGAGCCCTGATGCGGGGTTCCATCCCATGACCCTGACATCATGACTTGAGTCGAAACTAAGAGTTGGGATGCTCAACTGACTGAGCCACCCAGACACCCCCTGAGTCTGACTTTTTAAGTTACAATAGAAAATAAACCCAATTTTCATAACGATTAGTTTTACTGGTCCACAGTGTGACCATACTGAAGTTAAAGAGACAGAAGCAACCTTCCTTGAGTTTCATGTAAACTAATTAACGAATCATGAATCCAGCTTGGGTTGCTCAAAAACTCTGAGTCCAGAGGTAGCTTTATTTTCTGGATGCTGGCATTCATTTGAAGAACACATGGAATCTAATAGTGTTGCAGGCAAATACTGAGTTACACTGGCTTTCTTGGCCTGCACACTTGAGGGGTACAAAGTTCACATGAGGAATCAACACTTTCTACAGAATACTTTCTGGGGTCTGCAAAAATGAAGTTTCAGCTGAAGCATGCGTCCATGGGAGAGGGCCACACGCTGTGTCTGTAAGTCTCTCAGGAGTTCAGTTTTCCTAGGAGACGTACAGTTTCATTCTGTAGCAAGGCTTCTCTTCAGTGAGGTGTTTGTAACCACCCTAATTTTCTATTTTTATGGAATTGATAGCCAAGTGAAAGCTTTTATTAGAGTAATTAAAATACCAGAAGAAATGATACATGCTGGGATTCTAGGAACTGGACACGTCCCAAATGGCATCAGATGTGCATCTTGCTGGCCAGAGAAAAAAAATTTTTTTTTTTTAAAAGACAAAGAGGGGCGTAGCACAGGCTGCTGAACGGCATGACAGCGTCTGCGTATGAAAGGCATTTCTGTTCTTATTAGGAGGTCTGATTACACAGTTCTCAAATTTCCCCTTAAGCCTCCCGAGACGAGTGTGAGGTGCAACCTTGTAAATTGTCAGCACATATAAAGCTAAGATTTAGAGAGTGGTTTCCACTGTGCATCCTATAAAATGTTTCCCATGAGGAAGATTAGTATCAATCACAGGCTTATTGGAGAAGGAGATAGGATCCAATGATAACCTGGCACTATCAAGTAGAGTAATGGTGGAAGAAGAAAAAGCAATCAGAGAGGAGAAAGGAATATCCAGAAAGAAAGACAGAAGGAGAAAATCAGAGTGCAATGTATCATATTGATTAACAGGAGCTGTTATCTAGGACAAAGGCTCATGTGAGTAATGCAGGTTCTCAGACAATGGATATGGCTGAATGTTGAGCTTCGAGAGAGCGGGAGGAGGCTTCCATAGCACATCCAGCAGCCGGACTCTGGGCATGGCAGCATCCAAAGGGAATGAAGTCATTACCACACGGGAGTTTTACCTGCCCTTCTTGAGAGTCATTGGCTTATTTCAGAGGCTCCTGAAAGATCTCTTGGTAAACATCAAAGTGGCATCTTCCAGCCCCAGCCAATTGGGTTGTTGGACTCTGGTAGACGTCTTTGAGTTGCTACTCCTTGGGACATGAGTGAATGAACGGGGGATGGAGGAAAAGGGTGACTACTTTTAAAAAGGGAGGCTGGTCTGACAACTTTTTTAAAAAGACTGATTGGAAATTTTTCCTATCCTGGAATTTGCTGGCACTCCTCTCATCAAGAGGCACAATCTAATTCTCCTTAATCAGCCCAAACTATGGGCTGACCTGAGTGCCTCACCTCTTGTGAATGGAATGCGTTGGAAAGTGTCACTGCGTGACTCCTGAAGCTGGATCAGAAATGGAGATAATGCTTTCTGCCTGGCTCTGTCCCGGGATGCTTGATGCTGGAACACAGAAGCCCAGGCAAAAGAAGGGGCCGTTTGTAGGAGCTCTGGTTAACAGCTCCGTATGGGGTCCCAGCCAACAGCCGGCATCAGCCCCCAGTGCCATGAGAGAGCCTTTAATGATCCTAGCCCCAGCCTCTCTCTGACTGCAACCCTATGAATCATATAAGTGCCCCTGAGGGAGGCCAGCCTCACTCGATCTAGTCAACCCTCAAGATGGAGAGATAATAATAATAAGTGATTCTTGTGGTTTTATACCAACTTTCGAGTAGGTTGTTACTGATACATTCCCTAAGAGACATGGTGTAAACACCATTCCGCTGCCTCCTGAACTACAGGACTATAATGAGGAGGAAGCTGCAAACACAGGCGAACTGCCTCATGAGCGCAAGACCACAGCCTCAGCTACCCTTCAGAACCACATTCGAGACCCACTGTATCAGTTCAACAGGAGAATCCCCTCTAAAGCACACGTGTCAACTTCAAATGGCTCACAAGGAGAGTCCACAGTTGAAAAAGCATCCCCAATTTATAGTTCAGAGTTCAAAGGCCATTGTTCAACGTCATTAGTACAATTAAAGTTTTCTTCATCATCAAAATAATATAGGTACTTAGCTCCATTCTTTGCATCGTTTGGACAGTATAACGCAATCTGAGGGGTTTCCATGTAGAATACGGTCTGAGTCTTCTTGCTATAGCGTTGTGTTGGAAACACGGCCTGATGTCTGCGGTCTGACTCTGAGACCTTTTAGTTTTCTGGCCCATTTAAAGTAAAAGAAAGGAATTTGGAGGAGGAAACGGACACACGGAGTCACTCCTACATTTCCAGAACTGTGAGCAGAATGTCAGTTTCTCAATGTGACAAACACATTTTTTAACCATGTCCCAGGACTACAGGCCCATCCAAGGTGGGCCTTTCTAGCAGAAGGAACTAGCCTCCTAAAGCATTGCGGTTGTGAAGGAACCCTTCTGAGACTCAGATCGTTGTAAGCAAAGGATCCAGGCATGCCTTTTCCAGCATGCCGATCTACTCACGAAGTCTGGCAGAAGTTCCTCCAGGCTAGACTTGGAATTAACATGAAGTGGGAACAGAGTTGGTGCTCTGGACAGTGTGCTCTCAGTTCTCTCCTCCCCTTGGCTCTGAAGGCGCAGGCCCTCAGTGAGGGCTCCCGGGGCTTTGAGGACCCGCACCACAATATGATGAGTAAAGCAAACGTGGCTGGGCTGGTGCCAGGGCACTTCTGCAGTGACAGCAAACAGGTGGCCCCTCCTGCTTCGCTCCACTGGCAGGAGGAGGTCCTCTTTCTCCCTCCTTGAATTTAATCTAGAGAAAGGACATGTCTTTCAATGATCCATGCCATCGAGCTGTGGGGGACATTTAATACTTCTGCCCGGAACAAATTGCATTTGGGAAGATCCAGGCATATTCTCCTGTGGCCCAGTCTTCAAAGAGGGTGATTTCTTTACAATGGAACAGTGTAAGCAGAGAGCATTGTTTTCCTTTCCCTCAAGGGAATTTTCGAGGTTTTACTGCTTCCCCAGGGCTTCAAAGAACCAACAGGTCCAGTGGGCAGGGCCAAGGGGCTGTGTGGGGGCCCCTCGAGTTCTTTTCTAGGCCCTGGGGAAATGTTGCATTCATCTGTTCCGGTATTTCCATGCTTTTCAACTTGATGGGATGGGTTAAGTTTGTAACCTCTTCTGACTGTTCAGTGAGAAAGAAGACAATAGAACATAATAATGGGGCACCCGGGTGGCTCAGTTGGTTAAGCGACTGCCTTCGGCTCAGGTCATGATCCTGGAGTCCCGGGATCGAGTCCCGCATTGGGCTCCCTGCTCGGCAGGGAGTCTGCTTCTCCCTCTGACCCTCCTCCCTCTCATGTGCTCTCTCTCTCTCTTTCTCTCTCTTTCAAATAAATAAATAAAATCTTTAAAAAAAAAAAAAGAACATAATAATGGACCAATTGCAAGAATCACCACCATTTATCGAATGCTTACAAGTACCTGATATGCCTTACCTAGCTCAATTGATCCTCAAAATTTGGGGCAGGTACGTTAATTCCTCCCCATCACAGATCAGAAAAGTGAGGCTTGGAAGAAATTAAATTACTTTTCCATAGCCGCTCAGCGACTGGCAGATGCTGGATCTGAGCCGAAGCCTGACTCCGGGAGCCCAAAAGGTACAGCATGGGACTTGGCCTCTTGGGTGGGATTCAGGTCTGGGGCTTTGGAGCCAGAGTCCCTGCTGGGCTGCTTCCTCCCCACTGTGTTCTGCAGAAACGGTTTTTCCTCTCGAAGCTTCCATCCTCCCGTCTGTGGGGTGAGCACAGTAACAGTTCTCTAGAAACCCATCACTTGGGGTTGCTGGGAGGAATACGAACATTTGTAGCTGGCGCAGTGCCCTGCGTGCGCTCGGTACTCTGTGGGTGGTTGCTGCTGGGATTCTGAATCCTTAACTGTTGTTAGGATTCTCCACTGTTGATAAGAAGTCTAATTATCATCTGTTAAATGACTAGACCTGGCAGGACAGAATAGATAAGACACTGAGGCAAGAGAATGAGAGTGCACCACCAAAGGGGGGGGGGGTCTTTCTGGAACTCTCCTTCTGCCTTTTGTGTTTCTAATATTCTCTGCACCCCTGATGTAATAGGCTTTTCTTCTTTTTCCATCACTACATCACAGAAGAGAACACTAATTCGGAATGAAACAAAAAATGCGCAGTGCCGAACGGGGATCCCTGATGAGGTGTCGCATGGATTTCACTGGAAGCCAGGAGTGTGGGGTGGGTCACCAGGGTTATGGTTAAAAGAGTGCTCAGGTAGAAACTGAATAAAATCTTTGGCCTTACAGATGAAGAAACTGAGGCAGGGTCTACCGAAGCCCTTGTCCTTGGACACACTGAGACTCAGAAATTCTTATTCCATATCCCGTGCTCTTTCCACACTACTTCTCTTGCCATATTAGCTCCTCAGTATAGCCTCTATGTTTTAGTATTTAATACCAAAGCCTTATCTCACACTTACCTCTTCTCATACTATTGAGATTTATAAATACTACAAAGTCCTATGTAGGAACTTTCATTTTTTAATTTTATTTTATTATGTTATGTTAATCACCATACATTACATCATTAGTTTTTGATGTAGTGTTCCATGATTCATTGTTTGCGTATAACACCCAGTGCTCCATGCAGAACATGCCCTCTTTAATACCCATCACCAGGTTAACCCATCCCCCCACCTCCCCTCCCCTCTAGAACCTTCAATTTGTTTCTCAGAGTCCATTGTCTCTCATGGTTCGTCCCCCCTACAATTTCCCCCCCTTCATTTTTCCCCTCCTGTTATCTTCTTCTTCTTCTTCTTTTTTTTTTTAACATATAATGTATTATTTGTTTCAGAGGTACAGGTCTGTGATTCAACAGTCTTGCACAATTCACAGCGCTCACCATAGCACATACCCTCCCCAATGTCTGTCACCCAGCCTATGTAGGAACTTTCAATAATAGGCAGTAAACGATCACTTTTCCTCCTACTAGCTAAGGGTACAAGCCAAGGGTTGCAGCAATTCAACATCAGGAGCTTTCCAATTTAAACATATAAAAGAAACATGCAAAACACAGAATTTTAGCTTTCCTTGAAAATGTAGAGGATCTGGCTCCCCGGGTCCCTCTTCCCACACGATCCCAGTCAGGTGGAGCGAAGCAGCAGCCTTGTGGTGTGGGGAGGACATCCATCTGCCCCCGTGCCCTTGGCACTCATGAGGCCAGTCTCATATTTACGGCTCCTGCCTGGCCCCTGGAGACGTCTCTATTTGCACCCCCTGAACCCATACGACTAGATAGCGACTAGCTCTGTTGGCCAGTAAAGAGAGAATAAGACTCTCTGTCACTTAATATCCTGTGGAAACACCCGCCGTTCTACTCCACTGACGCTGTGATACTGAAGGAAATAGAAATTGACGTCATGTCCATCGAGAGCAGCCCTCGGGACAAGCGTCTCCAGCGTGTACTGCTTGGGAGGGATCACAGGGGTACTTGGCTCGGCTTGCTTTCTGCCTCTTCCTGGTTACAGTCTGCGACACACAGCTAGGACCAGGCTTCGTGCTCCCTGTATACTCTCCGACTTACAGGAAGGCCCAGACTCTCTCTTTTTTGGATGCTGTACCCGTTCATGTCATTGCCAATTTTCCTTCTCTTCAATTGCTCACGTAAGTCAGAAATAAGGAGTCTTAATAATGAGGCTTACCACACTGTTTTTGAAACAAGTCTGAGCATATTACTTACACTCAATTAAAAAGGAAACATTTAAGAAGTTGCTGAAGCTCCCAATTTCAGTGCAATATCCCACCCTCCCTTCTGTGCACGGAGGGCAGTTCAAAGGCTTGGGAATGGTGTTATGTTCTCCAGTATGAAACTTTTTGGAAAAGAAAATAGTATAATTAAAAGAGCGTGCATCCCAGTGAGTTTGAGTGGAAAGACTGACACACAAGGAGACCAAAGGGAGTGTTTAAGTACCACTAGGAATGCAGCTGGGACAGGAAGGCTGGCAGTAACCTCAACCTCTTCCTCGACTAGCAGCAAGTGACCTTCAGCAAATCACTTAGCCTACAGAGCCTTTTTTCTGGGGGGGAATGTTTGAGTGAGGAGTCACCAGTGTGTACTTTGAGACAGGCTTTACCTCTGCTGTAGCCACTCCAGAAATGCTTGATGATGACTACAAGTCAATCATCTTTCCTCCTGGAAAGAAGGAGGAGGAGGAGGACAAGGACTTGGCTGGGGCTGAAGCTGAACCCCTGCCTTCACGGATGCTGGTCCCAGAAGCCTGGATCTGTGGAAACAGCCAGTTGCAAGCTCACAAGTTTCTCCGTGAATAGGCTGGCTCTCCAACCAACCTCTCCCCCTTCCCACGTTGTTTTCTAAGGTCCAACCATTGGCAGGTTAAGCTCTGTCTTGCCTCTGGGGTTTTGCATATGCTGTTCCCTCTGCCTAAAAAGTCCTTTCAATCTGGCTCATTGAGGCCTTATACCATTTCCTGTCCTTGAGGCTTTATGCAGTTTCCTCAGGAGAAACTTTGCTAGACCACACCCAAGACTGAAATAGGTACCCTTCTGTCCTCCCAAAGCACCCACGCTTCCACCACTTCAGTACCATCCATTCTATGTCATTTTGATGCTTGCTGCCTTCTCTCTCCTTAGACTGTGAGCTCCTGGAGGGTACAAAGAGTAATAAGGCCATTGTGCATGGTGAGCTCTCCAGACGCATGTGTTGAGTGAACAAGAGAATAAAGAGGGAGTAGATGTAGGAGAACATTAGTAAATTGAAATCTACTGACGGAGAAAATATTCTGTAGAGAAAGAGGTATCTTGCCCTAGAGACCTAGAGTCTAAACCCAGCTCTGTCATAAGTAGCCACACGTGAAGGAGGGTCACTCAAATTTCTAAACCTTAGTTTTCTACGCAGTGAAATCAAGATTTAAAAACTTCACCCTTTCCACTTCACAAATCATTGTGAGGAACATGTGATAATTTCTGCACATGGCCCTGTTTCTCAGAAAATTCCATTCTGGTTATTTTCTGGTGGCTGACACGCAGGTCCCAGAGGCCTCCTATGCTAGAGGACCCATCATTTCCCACAGTGCAAGGACAGAGGTCGGTGGTTTGGGGGCAGGGGCTGGGGCACACGCGAATCTGAGTGTGTGGCCCTGCTCTCTTCATGGCCCGCCCAGCGGGGCTCTACCCGGCTGGGCCACCGGCGGCTTCTGGAAGCAGCCCATCAACTAAGCCAAGAGCGCATTCCATTTTTACATCTTCTGAGAGGGCAGTGGCCGGAGTCACAGAATTCATTGCCTGGATCATTCCAAGCCTTTTAGCAGGGTGGTAGTCTGCCTCCTTATATCCTTTATTCCTAACTTTGAAGAAAGCTACACTAAATCTGCCACCACCTCCCGCTAATTGCCTTTAAATCCCCCACGTGTGAAAGGTCCACAGGCCTTTCTCTATGCATAGCGTTGAAGGGCCCCACACATTCAGAGGCCCTGATGGGGAATCCTGTCATTTGGCCGATGGAACAGTAATAGATGTGGAAGTAAGTGATGCATAATGGATCATGGGATTTAAAATCCAACCTCCACAGCCGAGCCGGCTGGCAAGGTTAGGGGATTCTATGGCTGCAGCCGCATCAATTATGAAATAGCAAATACTCTCCCCTCCCCTCGCATCTCAGAAGGTGGTAAACATTTTATACTGGGTTCCTCCGTAAGAGCAAAATACTTGTTTTATTGATCAGCCTGGGGTCTAAGTCAGAAATGCTCCAGAAATGCTGGAGTCAGTGGAAGGGATAGGAAAACACTTCGGTCCCAGGAATGACAGGCAATGATCCTTTACTTATGACTTTATCCACAATTTGGCTTGACAATTGATGGGAAATGAAGTGTGATCAATTTCAGCCACCTATACATCATTTCCCATTGACTGACCTGCCAAATCGTTGACTGAATAATTAGTTAAGGTTGGTTCTGAGCAGCCATTTTGCACAGCCCTCTCTAAGACAAGTCCTGATGGTGTCCCAGAAAGGCCAGCCAGCTGCCACAAGCTGGGACATTAATTGTTTCTCCCTTCACTTAAGGCGGTGAGCCACCATGCTGATGTAAGTAAATGTTAATAGTCCCTAAGGGATGAGTGGCAGCTGGGAAATATGAGGATTTAGAGGTGCTTCTGCTAGGGGAAGGAGATGTATCCAAATGCAAAGAGAACTCAGGGGAAAACAAGTCATGACTCCTCTCTGGTTAGAAGACGATGCTTCCAGTGACTATTAGGCAAGTTGCTACAGTTTGGTGAACAAGTTGCTGGTAAAGGCAGCAAATACCAGCCCCTGTCCCCGAAAAAAAAAAAAAACAAAAAAAAACCTAACCACCCAAAAGGCACCTAGCCTTGACAGCCACTGGTCAAGAAATATTAGCTTCCCTCCTCCTTGGCAATTCTAGTTTTGCAAGAGGGGCTGGATGGATTTTACTATCACCCACCGTCCAGGTGGTATTAGTATGAAATTATACACAGAATCACAGGAGCCTGTAGAAACAGGGACTCTGGCTTCCTGCTGACACACAGACCCAGGCTTGGGGTTCTGAAGGCTCTAGATCTAGGTCTGAGCACTCCATCAAAGATCTCCTAAGAGTTCGGCAACCTGCTGGCTAGTTCTGGTTGTTCATAAGGCACCTAAGGGATAGGGGGCCACCTTTGCCTTATGTCCTGTTACACATTGCTCCCTTTGTCTGGGATACCCCCCACATTAGCCAGGGCAACTGCAACTCTTTCATGACGTAATGCAAGCTCCCTTTAGGGGATTTTCTTGGACTTGGCTTTCCCACCCTAAGAGGTTTGAAGTGCCCTGGCCTCACTGATACCAGGGTAACTCTCCAGTATGTCTCTGGAAGCATCACATGGAGCTGGTGCTGGGTTCCTATCTGTCTCCACCCCTCAAACTGGGAGATTCTTGGGAAAGGGACCATTTTTCTTCATTTCTACATCCCCCTCCTTATATCCCATTATATCCCCTAGAGCACTGCCTGGCTCATCAAAAGTACCTGATAGACGTTTGTGAATGAATAAAGTGAATCCCAAGATGTATTAGAAAACCCTTCCAGCAGGTTGGATCATGATCTTTGCAGGAAGTGCTGGGAGTCTGCATTTAATATGTGCTCCAAATGATTTGAGAGAGCTTGTTTGGAGGTTCCAGCAGGGGAGCGCAGCTACTCGTGTACCCTTGACCCAAGAACGGTCC